>NW_026942501.1:366-21027 GCF_024139115.2 Armigeres subalbatus
AAATTCACTTGTCATACTTGGACATCCAATTATTGCACTACGGCATCAAATATCGAAGTTTCATGCATCTAAAGGACATTTGGGACCAAAAACAAAACTTCGATTTTTTCGAAATTTGATGTATCCCTATACGGGAGATTTGCATCCCCCAGGACACTAAAACCATCAAAATTTCAATGTTGTCAAAAATTCCCCTTGTCACTGAGGACATCCAATTATTGCACTACGGCATCAAATATCGAAGTTTCATGCATCTAAAGGACATTTGGGACCAAAAACAAAACTTCGATTTGTATCGCAATTTGATGTATCCCTATACAGGAGATTTGCATCCCCCAGGACACTAAAATCATCAAAATGTCAATTGGTTCAAAAATTCCCCTTGGCGCATAGGACATCCAATTATTGCACTACGGCATCAAATATCGAAGTTTCATGCATCTAAAGGACATTTGGGACCAAAAACAAAACTTCGATTTTTTCGAAATTTGATGTATCCCTATACGGGAGATTTGCATCCCCAGGACACTAAAATCATCAAAATTTCAATTTTTCAAAATTCCCCTTGTCATAGGACATCCAATTATTGCACTACGGCATCAAATATCGAAGTTTCATGCATCTAAAGGACATTTGGGACCAAAAACAAAACTTCGATTTTTTCGAAATTTGATGTATCCCTATACAGGAGATTTGCATCCCCAGGACACTAAAATCATCAAAATTTCAATTTTTCAAAAATTCCCCTTGTCATAGGACATCCAATTATTGCACTACGGCATCAAATATCGAAGTTTCATGCATCTAAAGGACATTTGGGACCAAAAACAAAACTTCGATTTTTTCGAAATTTGATGTATCCCTATACGGGAGATTTGCATCCCCAGGACACTAAAATCATCAAAATTTCAATTTTTCAAAATTCCCCTTGTCATAGGACAGCCAGTTGTTGCACTACGGCATCAAATATCGAAGTTTCATGCATCTAAAGGACATTTGGGACCAAAAACAAAACTTCGATTTTTTTCGAAATTTGATGTATCCCTATACGGGAGATTTGCCTCCCCCCGGACACTAAAATTATAAAAATTTGAATTTTTTCAAAAATTCCCCTCCTGACGTAGGACATCCAATTATTGCACTACGGCATCAAATATCGAAGTTTCATGCATCTAAAGGACATTTGGGACCAAAAACAAAACTTCGATTTTTTCAAAATTTGACTTATCCCTATACAGGAGATTTGCCTCCCCCAGGACACTAAAATCATCAAAACTTCAATTTTTTCAAACATTCCCCTCGTCCCATAGGACATCCAATTATTGCACTACGGCATCAAATATCGAAGTTTCATGCATCTAAAGGACATTTGGGACCAAAAACAAAACTTCGAATTTTTTCGAAATTTGATGTAGAGATGGGAGATTTGCATCCCCCAGGACACTAAAATCATCAAAATTTCAATTTTTTCAAAAATTCCCCTTGTCACTTAGGACATCCAATTATTGCACTACGGCATCAAATATCGAAGTTTCATGCATCTAAAGGACATTTGGGACCAAAAACAAAACTTCGATTTTTTCGAAATTTGATGTATCCCTATACGGGAGATTTGCATCCCCAGGACACTAAAATCATCAAAATTTCAATTTTTCAAAAATTCCCCTTGTCATAGGACATCCAATTATTGCACTACGGCATCAAATATCGAAGTTTCATGCATCTAAAGGACATTTGGGACCAAAACAAAACTTCGATTTTTTTCGAAATTTGATGTATCCCTATACGGGGAGATTTGCATCCCCCAGGACACTAAAATCATCAAAATTTCAATTTTTCAAAAATTCCCCTTGTCACTTAGGACATCCAATTATTGCACTACGGCATCAAATATCGAAGTTTCATGCATCTAAAGGACATTTGGGACCAAAAACAAAACTTCGATTTTTTTCGAAATTTGATGTATCCCTATACAGGGAGATATGCATCCCCCGGGACACTAAAATCATCAAAATTTCAATTTTTCCAAAAATTCCCCTTGTCACTTAGGACATCCAATTATTGCACTACGGCATCAAATATCGAAGTTTCATGCATCTAAAGGACATTTGGGACCAAAAACAAAACTTCGATTTTTTTCGAAATTTGATGTATCCCTATACGGGGAGATTTGCACCCCCCAGGACACTAAAATCATCAAAATTTCAATTTTTTCATATATTCCCCGTGTCATAGGACATCCAATTATTGCACTACGGCATCAAATATCGAAGTTTCATGCATCTAAAGGACATTTGGGACCAAAAACAAAACTTCGATTTTTTCGAAATTTGATGTATCCCTATACGGGAGATTTGCATCCCCAGGACACTAAAATCATCAAAATTTCAATTTTTCAAAAATTCCCCTTGTCACTTAGGACATCCAATTATTGCACTACGGCATCAAATATCGAAGTTTCATGCATCTAAAGGACATTTGGGACCAAAAACAAAACTTCGATTTTTTCCAAATTTGATGTATCCCTATACAGATTTGCATCCCCAGGACACTAAAATCATCAAAATTTCAATTTTTTCAAAATTCCCCTTGTCACTTTAGGACATCCAATTATTGCACTACGGCATCAAATATCGAAGTTTCATGCATCTAAAGGACATTTGGGACCAAAAACAAAACTTCGATTTTTTTTCGAAATTTGATGTATCCCTATACGGGGAGATTTGCATCCCCCAGGACACTAAAATCATCAAAATTTCAATCTTCGCAAACATTCCCCTTGTCACCTAGGACATCCAATTATTGCACTACGGCATCAAATATCGAAGTTTCATGCATCTAAAGGACATTTGGGAACCAAAACAAAACTTCGATTTTTTACGAAATTTGATGTATCGCTATACCAGATTTGCATCCCCAGGACACTAAAATCATCAAAATTTCAATTTTTCAAAATTCCCCTTGTCTTAGGACATCCAATTATTGCACTACGGCATCAAATATCGAAGTTTCATGCATCTAAAGGACATTTGGGACCAAAAACAAAACTTCGATCGTTTCGAAATCTGGTGTATCCCTATACGGGAGATTTGCATCCCCAGGACACTAAAATCATCAAAATTTCAATTTTTTCAAAAATTCCCCTTGTCATAGGACATCCAATTATTGCACTACGGCATCAAATATCGAAGTTTCATGCATCTAAAGGACATTTGGGACCAAAAACAAAACTTCGATTTTAATCGAAAGTTGATGGAACCCTACACCAGGAAATATTCATCCCCCACGACACTAAAATCATCAAAATGTCAATTTTTCAAAATTCCCCTTGTCACTTAGGACATCCAATTATTGCACTACGGCATCAAATATCGAAGTTTCATGCATCTAAAGGACATTTGGGACCAAAAACAAAACTTCGATTCTTTTCGAAATTTGATGGATCCCTATACGGGGAGATTTGCATCCCCCAGGACACTAAAATCATCAAAATTTCAATTTTTTCTAAAATTCCCCTTGTCACTTAGGACATCCAATTATTGCACTACGGCATCAAATATCGAAGTTTCATGCATCTAAAGGACATTTGGGACCAAAAACAAAACTTCGATTTTTTCGAAATTTGATGTATCCCTATACGGGGAGATTTGCATCCCCCAGGACACTAAAATCATCAAAATTTCAAGATTGACAAAAATTCCCCTTGTCACTTAGGACATCCAATTATTGCACTACGGCATCAAATATCGAAGTTTCATGCATCTAAAGGACATTTGGGACCAAAAACAAAACTTCGATTTTTTTCGAAATTTGATGTATCCCTATACTGGGAGATTTGCATCCCCCAGGACACTAAAATCATCAAAATTTCAATTTTTTCCAAAATTCCCCTTGTCACTTAGGACATCCAATTATTGCACTACGGCATCAAATATCGAAGTTTCATGCATCTAAAGGACATTTGGGACCAAAAACAAAACTTCGATTTTTTCGAAATTTGATGTATCCCTATACGGGAGATTTGCATCCCCCAGGACACTAAAATCATCAAAATTTCAATTTTTTCAAAAATTCCCCTTGTCACTTAGGACATCCAATTATTGCACTACGGCATCAAATATCGAAGTTTCATGCATCTAAAGGACATTTGGGACCAAAAACAAAACTTCGATTTTTTTCGAAATTTGATGTATCCCTATACGGGAGATTTGCATCCCCCAGGACACTAAAATCATCAAATTTTCAATTTTTCCAAAAATCCCTCTTGTCATCTAGGACATCCAATTATTGCACTACGGCATCAAATATCGAAGTTTCATGCATCTAAAGGACATTTGGGACCAAAAACAAAACTTCGATATTTTTTCGAAATTTGATGTATCCCTATACTGGGAGATTTGCATCCCCAGGACACTAAAATCATCAAAATTTCAATTTTTTCAAAAATTCCCCTTGTCACCTAGGACATCCAATTATTGCACTACGGCATCAAATATCGAAGTTTCATGCATCTAAAGGACATTTGGGACCAAAAACAAAACTTCGATTTTTTTCGAAATTTGATGTATCCCTATACAGGTAGATTTGCATCCCCCAGGACACTAAAATCATCAAAATTTCAATTTTTTCAAAAATTCCCCTTGTCACTTAGGACATCCAATTATTGCACTACGGCATCAAATATCGAAGTTTCATGCATCTAAAGGACATTTGGGACCAAAAACAAAACTTCGATTTTTTTCGAAATTTGATGTATCCCTATACGGGAGATTTGCAACCACAGGACAATAAAATAATCAAAATTTCAATTTTTCAAAATTCCCCTTGTCACTTAGGTCATCCAATTATTGCACTACGGCATCAAATATCGAAGTTTCATGCATCTAAAGGACATTTGGGACCAAAAACAAAACTTCGATTTTTTCGAAATTTGATGTATCCCTATACGGGAGATTTGCATCCCCAGGACACTAAAATCATCAAAATTTCAATTTTTCAAAAATTCCCCTTGTCATAGGACATCCAATTATTGCACTACGGCATCAAATATCGAAGTTTCATGCATCTAAAGGACATTTGGGACCAAAAACAAAACTTCGATTTTTTCGAAATTTGATGTATCCCTATACGGGAGATTTGCATCCCCAGGACACTAAAATCATCAAAATTTCAATTTTTCAAAAATTCCCCTTGTCATAGGACATCCAATTATTGCACTACGGCATCAAATATCGAAGTTTCATGCATCTAAAGGACATTTGGGACCAAAACAAAACTTCGATTTTTTCGAAATTTGATGTATCCCTATACAGGAGATTTGCATCCCCAGGACACTAAAATCATCAAAATTTCAATTTTTCAAAATTCCCCTTGTCACTTAGGACATCCAATTATTGCACTACGGCATCAAATATCGAAGTTTCATGCATCTAAAGGACATTTGGGACCAAAAACAAAACTTCGATTTTTTCGAAATTTGATGTATCCCTATACGGGAGATTTGCATCCCCAGGACACTAAAATCATCAAAATTTCAATTTTTCAAAAATTCCCCTTGTCATAGGACATCCAATTATTGCACTACGGCATCAAATATCGAAGTTTCATGCATCTAAAGGACATTTGGGACCAAAAACAAAACTTCGATTTTTTCGAAATTTGATGTATCCCTATACAGGAGATTTGCATCCCCAGGACACTAAAATCATCAAAATTTCAATTTTTCAAAATTCCCCTTGTCATAGGACATCCAATTATTGCACTACGGCATCAAATATCGAAGTTTCATGCATCTAAAGGACATTTGGGACCAAAACAAAACTTCGATTTTTTCGAAATTTGATGTATCCCTATACGGGAGATTTGCATCCCCAGGACACTAAAATCATCAAAATTTCAATTTTTCAAAAATTCCCCTTGTCATAGGACATCCAATTATTGCACTACGGCATCAAATATCGAAGTTTCATGCATCTAAAGGACATTTGGGACCAAAAACAAAACTTCGATTTTTTCGAAATTTGATGTATCCCTATACGGGAGATTTGCATCCCCAGGACACTAAAATCATCAAAATTTCAATTTTTCAAAAATTCCCCTTGTCATAGGACATCCAATTATTGCACTACGGCATCAAATATCGAAGTTTCATGCATCTAAAGGACATTTGGGACCAAAAACAAAACTTCGATTTTTTCGAAATTTGATGTATCCCTATACGGGGAGATTTGCATCCCCCAGGACACTACAATCATCAAGATTTCAATTTTTTCCAAAATCCCCCCTGTCCCGTAGGACATCCAATTATTGCACTACGGCATCAAATATCGAAGTTTCATGCATCTAAAGGACATTTGGGACCAAAAACAAAACTTCGATTTTTTTCGAAATTTGATGTATCCCTATACGGGAGATTTGCATCCCCAGGACACTAAAATCATCAAAATTTCAATTTTTCAAAAATTCCCCTTGTCATAGGACATCCAATTATTGCACTACGGCATCAAATATCGAAGTTTCATGCATCTAAAGGACATTTGGGACCAAAAACAAAACTTTTTTTTCGAAATTTGATGTATCCCTATACGGGAGATTTGCATCCCCAGGACACTAAAATCATCAAAATTTCAATTTTTCAAAAATTCCCCTTGTCATAGGACATCCAATTATTGCACTACGGCATCAAATATCGAAGTTTCATGCATCTAAAGGACATTTGGGACCAAAAACAAAACTTCGATTTTTTCGAAATTTGATGTATCCCTATACGGGAGATTTGCATCCCCAGGACACTAAAATCATCAAAATTTCAATTTTTCAAAAATTCCCCTTGTCTTAGGACATCCAATTATTGCACTACGGCATCAAATATCGAAGTTTCATGCATCTAAAGGACATTTGGGACCAAAAACAAAACTTCGATGTTTTTCGAAATTTGATGTATCCCTATACCGGGAGATTTGCATGCCCCAGGACACTAAAATCATCAAAATTTCAATTATTTACAAAATTCCCCTTGTCCCTTAGGACATCCAATTATTGCACTACGGCATCAAATATCGAAGTTTCATGCATCTAAAGGACATTTGGGACCAAAAACAAAACTTCGATGTTTTTCGAAATTTGATGTATCCCTATACGAGGAGATTTGCATCCCCCAGGACACTAAAATCATCAAAATTTGAATTTTTTTATAAATTCCCCTTGTCCCTTAGGACATCCAATTATTGCACTACGGCATCAAATATCGAAGTTTCATGCATCTAAAGGACATTTGGGACCAAAAACAAAACTTCGATTTTTTCGAAATTTGATGTATCCCTATACGGGGAGATTTGCATCCCCAGGACACTAAAATAATCACAATTTCAATTTTTCAAAAATTCCCCTTGTCTTAGGACATCCAATTATTGCACTACGGCATCAAATATCGAAGTTTCATGCATCTAAAGGACATTTGGGACCAAAAACAAAACTTCGATTTTTTCGAAATTTGATGTATCCCTATACGGGGAGATTTGCATCCCCCAGGACACTAAAATCATCAAAATTTCAATTTTTTCAAAAATTCCCCTTGTCACTTAGGACATCCAATTATTGCACTACGGCATCAAATATCGAAGTTTCATGCATCTAAAGGACATTTGGGACCAAAAACAAAACTTCGATTTTTTTCGAAATTTGATGTATCCCTATACGGGGAGATTTGCATCCCCCAGGACACTAAAATCATCAAAATTTCAATTTTTTTCAAAAATTCCCCTTGTCACTTAGGACATCCAATTATTGCACTACGGCATCAAATATCGAAGTTTCATGCATCTAAAGGACATTTGGGACCAAAAACAAAACTTCGATTCTTTCCGAACTCTGCTGTATCCCGATCCGGGGAGATTTGCATCCCCCAGGACACTAAAATCATCAAAATTTCAATTTTTTCAAAAATTCCCCTTGTCACTTAGGACATCCAATTATTGCACTACGGCATCAAATATCGAAGTTTCATGCATCTAAAGGACATTTGGGACCAAAAACAAAACTTCGATTTTTTCGAAATTTGATGTATCCCTATACGGGAGATTTGCATCCCCAGGACACTAAAATCATCAAAATTTCAATTTTTCAAAATTCCCCTTGTCATAGGACATCCAATTATTGCACTACGGCATCAAATATCGAAGTTTCATGCATCTAAAGGACATTTGGGACCAAAAACAAAACTTCGATTTTTTCGAAATTTGATGTATCCCTATACAGGAGATTTGCATCCCCAGGACACTAAAATCATCAAAATTTCAATTTTTCAAAATTCCCCTTGTCATAGGACATCCAATTATTGCACTACGGCATCAAATATCGAAGTTTCATGCATCTAAAGGACATTTGGGACCAAAAACAAAACTTCGATTTTTTCGAAATTTGATGTATCCCTATACGGGAGATTTGCATCCCCCAGGACACTAAAATCATCAAAATTTCAATTTTTTCAAAAATTCCCCTTGTCACTTAGGACATCCAATTATTGCACTACGGCATCAAATATCGAAGTTTCATGCATCTAAAGGACATTTGGGACCAAAAACAAAACTTCGATTTTTTTCGAAATTTGATGTATCCCTATACGAGGCAATTAGCACTCTCCAGGACACTAAAATCATCAAAATTTCAATTTTTCAAAATTCCCCTTGTCATAGGACATCCAATTATTGCACTACGGCATCAAATATCGAAGTTTCATGCATCTAAAGGACATTTGGGACCAAAAACAAAACTTCGATTTTTTCGAAATTTGATGTATCCCTATACGGGAGATTTGCATCCCCAGGACACTAAAATCATCAAAATTTCAATTTTTCAAAAATTCCCCTTGTCTTAGGACATCCAATTATTGCACTACGGCATCAAATATCGAAGTTTCATGCATCTAAAGGACATTTGGGACCAAAAACAAAACTTCGATGTTTTTCGAAATTTGATGTGTCCCAATACGGGAAGATTGGCATGCCCCATGACACTAAAATCGGCAAGATTTCAATTTTTCAAAATTCCCCTTGTCCATAGGACATCCAATTATTGCACTACGGCATCAAATATCGAAGTTTCATGCATCTAAAGGACATTTGGGACCAAAAACAAAACTTCGATTTTTTCGAAATTTGATGTATCCCTATACGGGAGATTTGCATCCCCCAGGACACTAAAATCATCAAAATTTCAATTTTTTCAAAAATTCCCCTTGTCACTTAGGACATCCAATTATTGCACTACGGCATCAAATATCGAAGTTTCATGCATCTAAAGGACATTTGGGACCAAAAACAAAACTTCGATTTTTTTCGAAATTTGATGTATCCCTATACGGCGAGATTTGCATCCCCAGGACACTAAAATCATCAAAATTTCAATTTTTTCAAAAATTCCCCTTGTCACTTAGGACATCCAATTATTGCACTACGGCATCAAATATCGAAGTTTCATGCATCTAAAGGACATTTGGGACCAAAAACAAAACTTCGATTTTTTCGAAATTTGATGTATCCCTATGCAGATTTGCATCCCCAGGACACTAAAATCATCAAAATTTCAATTTTTCAAAAATTCCCCTTGTCATAGGACATCCAATTATTGCACTACGGCATCAAATATCGAAGTTTCATGCATCTAAAGGACATTTGGGACCAAAAACAAAACTTCGATTTTTTCGAAATTTGATGTATCCCTATACGGGAGATTTGCATCCCCCAGGACACTAAAATCATCAAAATTTCAATTTTTTCAAAAATTCCCCTTGTCACTTAGGACATCCAATTATTGCACTACGGCATCAAATATCGAAGTTTCATGCATCTAAAGGACATTTGGGACCAAAAACAAAACTTCGATTTTTTTCGAAATTTGATGTATCCCTATACGGGAGATTTGCATCCCCCAGGACACTAAAATCATCAAAATTTCAATTTTTCAAAATTCCCCTTGTCATAGGACATCCAATTATTGCACTACGGCATCAAATATCGAAGTTTCATGCATCTAAAGGACATTTGGGACCAAAAACAAAACTTCGATTTTTTCGAAATTTGATGTATACCTATACGGGAGATTTGCATCCCCCAGGACACTAAAATCATCAAAATTTCAATTTTTCAAAAATTCCCCTTTTCACCTAGGACATCCAATCATTGCACTACGGCATCAAATATCGAAGTTTCATGCATCTAAAGGACATTTGGGACCAAAAACAAAACTTCGATTTTTTCGAAATTTGATGTATCCCTATACGGGAGATTTGCATCCCCAGGACACTAAAATCATCAAAATTTCAATTTTTCAAAAATTCCCCTTGTCACTTAGGACATCCAATTATTGCACTACGGCATCAAATATCGAAGTTTCATGCATCTAAAGGACATTTGGGACCAAAAACAAAACTTCGATTTATTTCGAAATATCATGTATCCCTATACGAGGAGAGTTGCATCCCCCAGGACACTAAAATCATCAAAATTTCAATTTTTTCAAAAATTCCCCTTGTCACTTAGGACATCCAATTATTGCACTACGGCATCAAATATCGAAGTTTCATGCATCTAAAGGACATTTGGGACCAAAAACAAAACTTCGAGTGTTTTCGAAATTTGATGTATCCCTATACGGGAGTATTTGCATTCCCCAGGCCACTAAAAGCATCAAAAATTCAATTTTTCAAAATTCCCCTTGTCATAGGACATCCAATTATTGCACTACGGCATCAAATATCGAAGTTTCATGCATCTAAAGGACATTTGGGACCAAAACAAAACTTCGATTTTTTCGAAATTTGATGTATCCCTATGCAGATTTGCATCCCCAGGACACTAAAATCATCAAAATTTCAATTTTTCAAAAATTCCCCTTGTCACTTAGGACATCCAATTATTGCACTACGGCATCAAATATCGAAGTTTCATGCATCTAAAGGACATTTGGGACCAAAAACAAAACTTCGATTTTTTCGAAATTTGATGTATCCCTATACGGGGAGATTTGCATCCCCCAGGACACTAAACTCATCAAAATTTCAATTTTTTCAAAAATTCCCCTTGTCACTTAGGACATCCAATTATTGCACTACGGCATCAAATATCGAAGTTTCATGCATCTAAAGGACATTTGGGACCAAAAACAAAACTTCGATTTTTTCGAAATTTGATGTATCCCTATACGGGTAGATTTGCATCCCCCAGGACACTAAAATCATCAAAATTTCAATTTTTCAAAATTCCCCTTGTCATAGGACATCCAATTATTGCACTACGGCATCAAATATCGAAGTTTCATGCATCTAAAGGACATTTGGGACCAAAAACAAAACTTCGATTTTTTCGAAATTTGATGTATCCCTATACAGGAGATTTGCATCCCCAGGACACTAAAATCATCAAAATTTCAATTTTTCAAAAATTCCCCTTGTCACTTAGGACATCCAATTATTGCACTACGGCATCAAATATCGAAGTTTCATGCATCTAAAGGACATTTGGGACCAAAAACAAAACTTCGATTTTTTTCGAAATTTGATGTATCCCTATACGGGGGGCTTTGCATCCCCCAGGACACTAAAATCATCCAAAATTCAATTTGTTCAAAAATCCCCCTTGTCCCTTAGGACATCCAATTATTGCACTACGGCATCAAATATCGAAGTTTCATGCATCTAAAGGACATTTGGGACCAAAAACAAAACTTCGATTTTTTCGAAATTTGATGTATCCCTATACGGGAGATTTGGATCACCCAGGACACTACGATCATCAAGATTTCAATTTTTTCAAACATTCCCCTTGTCACATAGGACATCCAATTATTGCACTACGGCATCAAATATCGAAGTTTCATGCATCTAAAGGACATTTGGGACCAAAAACAAAACTTCGATTTTTTTCGAAATTTGATGTATCCCTATACGGGAGATTTGCATCCCCAGGACACTAAAATCATCAAAATTTCAATTTTTCAAAAATTCCCCTTGTCATAGGACATCCAATTATTGCACTACGGCATCAAATATCGAAGTTTCATGCATCTAAAGGACATTTGGGACCAAAAACAAAACTTCGATTTTTTCGAAATTTGATGTATCCCTATACGGGAGATTTGCATCCCCAGGACACTAAAATCATCAAAATTTCAATTTTTCAAAATTCCCCTTGTCCATAGGACATCCAATTATTGCACTACGGCATCAAATATCGAAGTTTCATGCATCTAAAGGACATTTGGGACCAAAAACAAAACTTCGATTTTTTCGAAATTTGATGTATCCCTATACGGGAGATTTGCATCCCCAGGACACTAAAATCATCAAAATTTCAATTTTTCAAAATTCCCCTTGTCACATAGGACATCCAATTATTGCACTACGGCATCAAATATCGAAGTTTCATGCATCTAAAGGACATTTGGGACCAAAAACAAAACTTCGATTTTTTCGAAATTTGATGTATCCCTATACAGGAGATTTGCATCCCCAGGACACTAAAATCATCAAAATTTCAATTTTTCAAAAATTCCCCTTGTCATAGGACATCCAATTATTGCACTACGGCATCAAATATCGAAGTTTCATGCATCTAAAGGACATTTGGGACCAAAAACAAAACTTCGATTTTTTCGAAATTTGATGTATCCCTATACGGGAGATTTGCATCCCCAGGACACTAAAATCATCAAAATTTCAATTTTTCAAAAATTCCCCTTGTCATAGGACATCCAATTATTGCACTACGGCATCAAATATCGAAGTTTCATGCATCTAAAGGACATTTGGGACCAAAAACAAAACTTCGATTTTTTCGAAATTTGATGTATCCCTATACAGGAGATTTGCATCCCCAGGACACTAAAATCATCAAAATTTAAATTTTTGAAAAATTCCCCTGGTCACTTAGGACATCCAATTATTGCACTACGGCATCAAATATCGAAGTTTCATGCATCTAAAGGACATTTGGGACCAAAAACAAAACTTCGATGCTTTTCGAAATTTGAAGTATCCCTATACGGGGAGATTTGCATCCCCAGGACACTAAAATCATCAAAATTTCAATTTTTGCAAAAATTCCCCTTGTCACTTAGGACATCCAATTATTGCACTACGGCATCAAATATCGAAGTTTCATGCATCTAAAGGACATTTGGGACCAAAAACAAAACTTCGATTTTTTTCGAAATTTGATGTATCCCTATACGGGGAGATTTGCATCCCCCAGGACACTAAAATCATCAAAATTTCAATTTTTTCAAAAATTCCCCTTGTCATCCAATTATTGCACTACGGCATCAAATATCGAAGTTTCATGCATCTAAAGGACATTTGGGACCAAAAACAAAACTTCGATTTTTTTCGAAATTTGATGTATCCCTATACGGGGAGATTTGCATCCCCCAGGACACTAAAATCATCAAAATTTCAATTTTTACAAAACTCCCCCCGGTCTCCTAGGACATCCAATTATTGCACTACGGCATCAAATATCGAAGTTTCATGCATCTAAAGGACATTTGGGACCAAAAACAAAACTTCGATTTTTTCGAAATTTGATGTATCCCTATACGGGAGATTTGCATCCCCAGGACACTAAAATCATCAAAATTTCAATTTTTCAAAAATTCCCCTTGTCATAGGACATCCAATTATTGCACTACGGCATCAAATATCGAAGTTTCATGCATCTAAAGGACATTTGGGACCAAAAACAAAACTTCGATTTTTTCGAAATTTGATGTATCCCTATACGGGAGATTTGCATCCCCAGGACACTAAAATCATCAAAATTTCAATTTTTCAAAAATTCCCCTTGTCATAGGACATCCAATTATTGCACTACGGCATCAAATATCGAAGTTTCATGCATCTAAAGGACATTTGGGACCAAAAACAAAACTTCGATTTTTTCGAAATTTGATGTATCCCTATACGGGAGATTTGCATCCCCAGGACACTAAAATCATCAAAATTTCAATTTTTCAAAAATTCCCCTTGTCATAGGACATCCAATTATTGCACTACGGCATCAAATATCGAAGTTTCATGCATCTAAAGGACATTTGGGACCAAAAACAAAACTTCGATTTTTTCGAAATTTGATGTATCCCTATACGGGAGATTTGCATCCCCAGGACACTAAAATCATCAAAATTTCAATTTTTCAAAAATTCCCCTTGTCTTAGGACATCCAATTATTGCACTACGGCATCAAATATCGAAGTTTCATGCATCTAAAGGACATTTGGGACCAAAAACAAAACTTCGATTTTTTCGAAATTTGATGTATCCCTATACGGGGAGATTTGCATCCCCCAGGACACTAAAATCATCAAAATTTCAATTTTTTCAAAAATTCCCCTTGTCACTTAGGACATCCAATTATTGCACTACGGCATCAAATATCGAAGTTTCATGCATCTAAAGGACATTTGGGACCAAAAACAAAACTTCGATTTTTTCGAAATTTGATGTATCCCTATACGGGAAGATTGGAATCCCCAGGAACACTAAAATCATCAAAATTTCATTTTTTTAAAAATTCCCCTTGTCTTAGGACATCCAATTATTGCACTACGGCATCAAATATCGAAGTTTCATGCATCTAAAGGACATTTGGGACCAAAAACAAAACTTCGATTTTTTTCGAAATTTGATGTGTCCCTATACGGGGAGATTTGCATCCCCCAGGACACTAAAATCATCAAAATTTCAATTTTTTCAAAAATTCCCCTTGTCATTTAGGACATCCAATTATTGCACTACGGCATCAAATATCGAAGTTTCATGCATCTAAAGGACATTTGGGACCAAAAACAAAACTTCGCTTTTTTTCGAAATTTGACGTATCCCTATACAAGGAGATTTGCATCCCCCAGGACACTAAAATCATCAAAATTTCAATTTTTTCAAAAATTCCCCTTGTCACTTAGGACATCCAATTATTGCACTACGGCATCAAATATCGAAGTTTCATGCATCTAAAGGACATTTGGGACCAAAAACAAAACTTCGATTTTTTCGAAATTTGATGTATCCCTATACGGTGAGATTTGCATCCCCCAGGACACTAAAATCATCAAAATTTCAATTTTTTCAAAAATTCCCCTTGTCACTTAGGACATCCAATTATTGCACTACGGCATCAAATATCGAAGTTTCATGCATCTAAAGGACATTTGGGACCAAAAACAAAACTTCGATTTTTTTCGAAATTTGATGTATCCCTATACGGGGAGATTTGCATCCCCCAGGACACTAAAATCATCAAAATTTCAATTTTTCCAAAAATTCCCCTTGTCACTTAGGACATCCAATTATTGCACTACGGCATCAAATATCGAAGTTTCATGCATCTAAAGGACATTTGGGACCAAAAACAAAACTTCGATTTTTTCGAAATTTGATGTATCCCTATACGGGGAGATTTGCATCCCCCAGGACACTAAAATCATCAAAATTTCAATTTTTTCAAAAATTCCCCTTGTCACTTAGGACATCCAATTATTGCACTACGGCATCAAATATCGAAGTTTCATGCATCTAAAGGACATTTGGGACCAAAACAAAACTTCGATTTTTTCGAAATTTGATATATCCCTATACAGGAGATTTGCATCCCCAGGACACTAAAATCATCAAAATTTCAATTTTTCAAAAATTCCCCTTGTCATAGGACATCCAATTATTGCACTACGGCATCAAATATCGAAGTTTCATGCATCTAAAGGACATTTGGGACCAAAAACAAAACTTCGATTTTTTCGAAATTTGATGTATCCCTATACGGGAGATTTGCATCCCCAGGACACTAAAATCATCAAAATTTCAATTTTTCAAAATTCCCCTTGTCATAGGACATCCAATTATTGCACTACGGCATCAAATATCGAAGTTTCATGCATCTAAAGGACATTTGGGACCAAAAACAAAACTTCGATTTTTTCGAAATTTGATGTATCCCTATACGGGAGATTTGCATCCCCAGGACACTAAAATCATCAAAATTTCAATTTTTTCAAAAATTCCCCTTGTCATATAGGACATCCAATTATTGCACTACGGCATCAAATATCGAAGTTTCATGCATCTAAAGGACATTTGGGACCAAAAACAAAACTTCGATTTTTTTCGAAATTTGATGTATCCCTATACGGGAGATTTGCATCCCCCAGGACACTAAAATCATCAAAATTTCAATTTTTTCAAAAATTCCCCTTGTCACTTAGGACATCCAATTATTGCACTACGGCATCAAATATCGAAGTTTCATGCATCTAAAGGACATTTGGGACCAAAAACAAAACTTCGATTTTTTTCGAAATTTGATGTATCCCTATACGGGAGATTTGCATCCCCAGGACACTAAAATCATCAAAATTTCAATTTTTCAAAATTCCCCTTGTCATAGGACATCCAATTATTGCACTACGGCATCAAATATCGAAGTTTCATGCATCTAAAGGACATTTGGGACCAAAAACAAAACTTCGATTTTTTCGAAATTTGATGTATCCCTATACGGGAGATTTGCATCCCCAGGACACTAAAATCATCAAAATTTCAATTTTTCAAAATTCCCCTTGTCATAGGACATCCAATTATTGCACTACGGCATCAAATATCGAAGTTTCATGCATCTAAAGGACATTTGGGACCAAAAACAAAACTTCGATTTTTTCGAAATTTGATGTATCCCTATACGGGAGATTTGCATCCCCAGGACACTAAAATCATCAAAATTTCAATTTTTCAAAATTCCCCTTGTCATAGGACATCCAATTATTGCACTACGGCATCAAATATCGAAGTTTCATGCATCTAAAGGACATTTGGGACCAAAAACAAAACTTCGATTTTTTCGAAATTTGATGTATCCCTATACGGGAGATTTGCATCCCCAGGACACTAAAATCATCAAAATTTCAATTTTTCAAAATTCCCCTTGTCATAGGACATCCAATTATTGCACTACGGCATCAAATATCGAAGTTTCATGCATCTAAAGGACATTTGGGACCAAAAACAAAACTTCGATTTTTTCGAAATTTGATGTATCCCTATACGGGAGATTTGCATCCCCAGGACACTAAAATCATCAAAATTTCAATTTTTCAAAATTCCCCTTGTCATAGGACATCCAATTATTGCACTACGGCATCAAATATCGAAGTTTCATGCATCTAAAGGACATTTGGGACCAAAAACAAAACTTCGATTTTTTCGAAATTTGATGTATCCCTATACGGGGAGATTTGCATCCCCCAGGACACTAAAATCATCAAAATTTCAATTTTTCAAAAATTCCCCTTGTCACTTAGGACATCCAATTATTGCACTACGGCATCAAATATCGAAGTTTCATGCATCTAAAGGACATTTGGGACCAAAAACAAAACTTCGATTTTTTCGAAATTTGATGTATCCCTATACGGGAGATTTGCATCCCCAGGACACTAAAATCATCAAAATTTCAATTTTTCCAAAAATTCCCCTTGTCACTTAGGACATCCAATTATTGCACTACGGCATCAAATATCGAAGTTTCATGCATCTAAAGGACATTTGGGACCAAAAACAAAACTTCGATATTTTTCGAAATTTGATGTATCCCTATACGTGGAGATTTGCATCCCCCAAGACACGAAAACCATCACAATTTCAATTTTGTCAAAAATACCCCTTGTCATAGGACATCCAATTGTTGCACTACGGCATCAAATATCGAAGTTTCATGCATCTAAAGGACATTTGGGACCAAAACAAAACTTCGATTTTTTCGAAATTTGATGTATCCCTATACGGGAGATTTGCATCCCCAGGACACTAAAATCATCAAAATTTCAATTTTTCAAAAATTCCCCTTGTCTAGGACATCCAATTATTGCACTACGGCATCAAATATCGAAGTTTCATGCATCTAAAGGACATTTGGGACCAAAAACAAAACTTCGATTTTTTTTTTCGAAATTTGATGTATCCCTATACGGGAGATTTGCATCCCCCAGGACACTAAAATCATCAAAATTTCAATTTTTTCAAAAATTCCCCTTGTCACTTAGGACATCCAATTATTGCACTACGGCATCAAATATCGAAGTTTCATGCATCTAAAGGACATTTGGGACCAAAAACAAAACTTCGATTTTTTCGAAATTTGATGTATCCCTATACGGGAGATTTGCATCCCCAGGACACTAAAATCATCAAAATTTCAATTTTTCAAAATTCCCCTTGTCATAGGACATCCAATTATTGCACTACGGCATCAAATATCGAAGTTTCATGCATCTAAAGGACATTTGGGACCAAACCAAACTTCGATTTTTTCGAAATTTGATGTATCCCTATACGGGAGATTTGCATCCCCAGGACACTAAAATCATCAAAATTTCAATTTTTCAAAATTCCCCTTGTCATAGGACATCCAATTATTGCACTACGGCATCAAATATCGAAGTTTCATGCATCTAAAGGACATTTGGGACCAAAAACAAAACTTCGATGTTTTTTTAGACATTTTATGGATCCCTATACGGGAGATTTGCATCCCCAGGACACTAAAATCATCAAAATTTCAATTTTTCAAAATTCCCCTTGTCCATAGGACATCCAATTATTGCACTACGGCATCAAATATCGAAGTTTCATGCATCTAAAGGACATTTGGGACCAAAAACAAAACTTCGATTTTTTCGAAATTTGATGTATCCCTATACGGGAGATTTGCATCCCCAGGACACTAAAATCATCAAAATTTCAATTTTTCAAAATTCCCCTTGTCACTTAGGACTTCCAATTATTGCACTACGGCATCAAATATCGAAGTTTCATGCATCTAAAGGACATTTGGGACCAAAAACAAAACTTCGATTTCTTTCGAAAATTGATGTATCCCTATACGGGGAGATTTGCATCCCCCAGGACACTAAAATCATCAAAATTTCAATTTTTCAAAATTCCCCTTGTCATAGGACATCCAATTATTGCACTACGGCATCAAATATCGAAGTTTCATGCATCTAAAGGACATTTGGGACCAAAAACAAAACTTCGATTTTTTCGAAATTTGATGTATCCCTATACGGGGAGATTTGCATCCCCAGGACACTAAAATCATCAAAATTTCAATTTTTTCCTAAAATTCCCCTTGTCACTTAGGACATCCAATTATTGCACTACGGCATCAAATATCGAAGTTTCATGCATCTAAAGGACATTTGGGACCAAAAACAAAACTTCGATTTTTTTCGAAATTTGATGTATCCCTATACAGGGAGATTTGCATCCCCCAGGACACTAAAATCATCAAAATTTCAATTTTTTCAAAAATTCCCCTTGTCACTTAGGACATCCAATTATTGCACTACGGCATCAAATATCGAAGTTTCATGCATCTAAAGGACATTTGGGACCAAAAACAAAACTTCGATTTTTTTCGAAATTTGATGTATCCCTATACGGGAGATTTGCATCCCCAGGACACTAAAATCATCAAAATTTCAATTTTTTAAAAATTCCCCTTGTCACTTAGGACATCCAATTATTGCACTACGGCATCAAATATCGAAGTTTCATGCATCTAAAGGACATTTGGGACCAAAAACAAAACTTCGTTTTTTTTCGAAATTTGATGTATCCCTATACGGGGAGATTTGCATCCCCCAGGACACTAAAATCATCAAAATTTCAATTTTTTCAAAAATTCCCCTTGTCATAGGACATCCAATTATTGCACTACGGCATCAAATATCGAAGTTTCATGCATCTAAAGGACATTTGGGACCAAAAACAAAACTTCGATTTTTTCGAAATTTGATGTATCCCTATACGGGAGATTTGCATCCCCAGGACACTAAAATCATCAAAATTTCAATTTTTCAAAAATTCCCCTTGTCATAGGACATCCAATTATTGCACTACGGCATCAAATATCGAAGTTTCATGCATCTAAAGGACATTTGGGACCAAAAACAAAACTTCGATTTTTTCGAAATTTGATGTATCCCTATACGGGAGATTTGCATCCCCAGGACACTAAAATCATCAAAATTTCAATTTTTCAAAAATTCCCCTTGTCATAGGACATCCAATTATTGCACTACGGCATCAAATATCGAAGTTTCATGCATCTAAAGGACATTTGGGACCAAAAACAAAACTTCGATTTTTTCGAAATTTGATGTATCCCTATACGGGAGATTTGCATCCCCAGGACACTAAAATCATCAAAATTTCAATTTTTCAAAATTCCCCTTGTCCATAGGACATCCAATTATTGCACTACGGCATCAAATATCGAAGTTTCATGCATCTAAAGGACATTTGGGACCAAAAACAAAACTTCGATTTTTCGAAATTTGATGTATCCCTATACAGGAGATTTGCATCCCCAGGACACTAAAATCATCAAAATTTCAATTTTTCAAAAATTCCCCTTGTCATAGGACATCCAATTATTGCACTACGGCATCAAATATCGAAGTTTCATGCATCTAAAGGACATTTGGGACCAAAACAAAACTTCGATTTTTTCGAAATTTGATGTATCCCTATACAGGAGATTTGCATCCCCAGGACACTAAAATCATCAAAATTTCAATTTTTCAAAAATTCCCCTTGTCATAGGACATCCAATT
>NW_026942502.1:0-26970 GCF_024139115.2 Armigeres subalbatus
ACCCCCTGTTAATAAAAATTAAAATTATAAGATAGGTTTTTTATGATCCATCATCTTGCAAGAAATTTTTGACCAAAAGTTGTCAAAAGTAAGTAAATTTTTATTTTAAGTCACACACGTTCCTGAGAACAGGTTACAACGCTCATCCATTACTCAGGATATGAAAATAGGAAAACTATGACCGATTTAACGGATGATCTGTATGTACCTGAAGACATACAGTGGGCAATCCATGCGAATTGGTTACGATCATTTGTTTCTAAAATTAGGAAAATAAAAAGGTTTAGAAGAATAGTGTGCTTCATCTACTTCTTCTGTGGATTATATGGCGTGTTTTTCTAAGGTGGGTTTTATGAATTGATCTCTTTTACGTGTGATACGGATATTCTAGAGGACCTTTGGTTACTACTCACTCACATCCGTGAGAAAAGGCCACGGCAATAATTTCATGTTCAGAGTACGACAAGGAAATAAAAAAAAATAGGCTCTTCTAGTATGTATTACTTCAATTAACCACTTTAACCGATGTTCCTTATCTTCCGTAAGACCTCCGATAGTCACTTTGGTAAATTAGAACGGGTCACGACATTCCTTCGTGTCTTGCTCAGAGTTCGATAATAGAAAGATTTTTTTTAAATTCGATAAAGCTTTAGAAAAAACCGTGCTCTTTTATGATAAGTTTCATGAATTGTCCATTTTTACGGACGTTCCGGATCTTCTGGAGCACCTCCGGTGGCCACCCAGATCCACCAAAATAGGTCACCACAATCATTTGCTACTCAAAGTATTATAAGGAAAAGCTTTAAAAAAAACCGCGCTATTCTATGATGTATTTCATGAATTGACCACTTTTACGGACTTTCCGGATCTTCTGAAGAATTCGGCCACACAGGTCCAACAAAATGGGTCACCACAATCATTTGTTACTCGTAGTTCGATAATGAAAATCGTTGGAAAAAACCGCGCTCTTATATGATAAGTTTCATTAATTGACCATTTTTATGGACGTTCCTGATCTTCCGGAGGACGCCGGTGGCCACCCAGTTCCACCAAAATGGGTAACCACAATCCAGGGCCGGATTTATGGGGGGCCGGGGGGGCCGTGGCCCCGGGCCCCCACAAATCTTGTGTACTAAAACCAACCTTTTTTATACATTTTGGGGCCCCCACATACCGTCGGCCCCGGGGCCCCCTTCCGGCTAAATCCGGTCCTGCCCACAATCATTTGTTACTCAAATTACGATAATCAAAAGTTTTGTGAAAACTGCATTCTTCTAGGATGAGTTCCATGAATTGACCACTTAACCGAATGTTCCGGATCCTCTGGAGGACATCCGGTGGCCACGCAGGTTCATCAAAATAGGTCACCACAATCATTTGTTACTCAGCGTTCGATAATTGAAAGCTTTGGAAAAAACCGCGCTCTTCTAGGATGAGTTCAATGAATTGACCACTTCTACGGATGTTCCGGATCTTCCGGAGGGACACCGGACCGCGTAATAACCAGGAATTGTGTTGATCCATGGAAATGGATAATGGCTACATTCTTTTAGAATTATTGCTACGCAAATTAACGAGCATTCCCAAAATCACCCTTCGAAAGGCAAGAAATCACGCTAAAAATTTGCCTAAGAATCTATGTTCCTTCAACATCGATTCCTGGAAACCAGAATGGTCAAAGTGCAAAAGTCTGTCCGTAATGACATCCGTGGAATCCATGCCCTCAATTTGGTTCCAAAAAATTAAGAATCGGTTCGAAAATGAACTTTTGGGAGCGAATTCAATTTGGGGTCATTTTTGACCCGCTAATGCACAATGTGTAACTTTTTTTAATGCACTAGGAAGATTAAGGTGTACAGTGTGTTGTATGTTTGTGGTGACGGGTTATAATATAGTTCATTTAGATATTAAGTTTGCGTCGAATTCAGGTGTTTTTAGATCTAACTATTTACAATTTTAATTATTTGCAAAAATATACATTTCGATCAGGGTATTGATCACTTATTGATTCTTCATGATTTATATATAGTTACTATAGTTACCATTCTGTCTGTGCTCAAAAAAACTTACGTTGTCTGTGCTCTGGGGTCAAATTGACCCCAAATTGAAATTGGTCTAATTTTTTTATTGTTTGGCCAATTTTGGAATTTTGGGGCTGTTTTGAAATATTGAGTAGAGTGGGGCAAGAGTACGCACTTAGTTCTCAATCGATCATGTGGCCCTTATGAAGCAAGCTTCTGCATATCAAATCAGTGTCGATGATTCATATACTCTTCCTTTATGTTACCCAGTGGAAAAAATATTGAAATTATTGAGATTCGTTTTAGTAGAACCCTTATTGCAAAACAAGTGAAAAACGCACTCTTACCCCACCGGTGGGGTAAAAGTGCGCATCGGGTGGGGTAAGAGTACGCATTTATCCAATCATGTACTTTAGGTATATATTAACACAAATAAGAGTTAATAACATTTAATTGATGTTTAATAAGCATATATTAGGAAATGTTTAAATATTACGTAACTCTTAAAGGGGGAGGGGGTCCTAAAAATGTGCACTTTCATACGAAAAACCATTGTTTTTTTAAATATCCAAAAAACTACAGAGGTAAAAATATATATCAGGTTTCACGTATACAAAGGCATTTTCCTTAAAGAAAGTCCACCAATCACGTAACCTAAAATTTGGCTATTTCATCACCCCTCCCCCTACCTTACGCTGTTTGTATGAATCCCTTAAAATTATATGGATCTCCACACATCTCGCAACCTCTCCCAGCTAAACGTTGCGTAATTTATGAATGTTTCTTTTGATTAAACGAAATTATAATTTAGATGAAATCGTGTTTTCGTACTATGTTTAGGTGTACAGCAAGTCCTAATACAATTTCATTATTTCGCTTCAGTGCTTTGTTCGCTAAGTCCTTTCTTACACCGAATTACTTCAACTTATCCTAAAAACTTGTGATAATTTCAAATTTTGTCCCTTTTTTTTCTTAGTTGTGGATCTTTACGCTATGGAAGAAGTCTTATTTCGGCTGGACATCATAATTGACATGGTTAACTGACGGGTTTGACATCATAACTTGAAGATTCATATGTGTACTCTTGCCCCACCGGTTCCTGCGTACTTTTACCCCACAGTCCCAAAAATTATTCAAGTAATGGTTTTGACTTTTTGGAAAACCAACTGGAGTGGTGTTCTGTACCATAATAACCAATAGGTTATCAAAATGGTATAATGTTCACCTGATTGAATGTATATATGGTAATGAAATACTAGTTGCGGAAACCCAATTATTTTTAGCAAAATGACCAAAAAGTTATCTAACTCCATATCTCCCTTGTTGTTTATTCAAATCGTTTACAATTACACATGATAATAGTTGGCCAGAATAGCTGTCAAACTGATGCAGTGCTGCTAGTTTATCTTTTTTTATTACTTCAAAAAATCGAAAACGTACTCTTACCCCACGCGCACTCTTGCCCCACTCTACTCTAATTTAATCATCTTTTAGAACGTAACCAAAAATTGACTACGAGTACTGTCAAGTACATCGCGGGGAGGGGTTTTCGTGAAAAAGGGCATAAAAACAGTGATTTTTCATGCTTATTCTACTTATATCTGAAAATCCTACCCATTTTGAACTGCACCTTTTCAAAAAGGTTCTGCAGGAAGGCGTGTGCTTTGGCAAGAGGCATTGATTAGTTTAGAACTTGGCCGCTAGGTGGTGCTATATTTGAATTAATGAATTTAGACTACTCAAGATATTCCGATATATAGAAATTTCTCATTTTTAATATTCTTATCGCACAAATTTAAAATTTGCTAAAATGGCGTCTTGAGCAAATGTCGTCTAGAGGGAATGGACTGTCTTGTGACGGAAAAAAAATTAGAAATTTTACAAATAGGCGGCTAATTGGCTGATCTTTGGTTACGCATGTAGATCCAAAGGCCTTAATTCCAGGATTTTCTTGGATAACCTTAAACATATTTTGTGAATGCATTCTATTATTTGAAGTATCGCTGGAGCAGGTTGAATACAAGGAAAACTTTCGATGTGCTCTACCACAATAGCTCGCTAGCACCGCATCTTGGAAGTAGTGCTCATTATTAAGCACCGCTTGGTAGTCTTGGACATCCTTAACAATGTTGCCGACTACAACTTGGGTGCAGTAATGAGGGATCTCAAGCTAAAGCAATATTTCAAATATGCAAGAATATTGCAAATACACTAGTGTCGTCTATTTGTAAATTACCTATTTTTTCCGTCACATGACAGTCCATTCACACCAGATGAACTTTGACGTCATCTTTACAAATTTCAAATTTGTGCGATAAGAATATTTACAATGAGGAAAATTCTATATAAGGTACCCCGGGGCAAGTGGGACCTATTCTGTTTTCTACTGTCGAACGAAACTAATTTGAGGAATGTAGATATATTGTTCATATTATTTCTGAGCATTAGTATTTTAAGATCATGGATGGAGATTGATTGCATGTCGAACTTTATTTTTGCAACAAAAAAGGGATTATAATGTTAGCGTATATGAAAACAAAACAACAGCCGATTTATTGTTTAGTTGACTGTTGTCTTGTTTTCTATTATCTTATTTTTATACCAAAAGTTTTAGGTGGCAAGGATAAACAAATCTTTATTCACTTTTCGTATGAATAAATATTTCTCTATTTAGAACACAAATTATGACATAAATCAGTACTTCAGAAGAAACGTTTTTATTCAGGTGATGCGCAGTGTTTTAATTTGTAACAGAACAAAATTGCCAATTTGTGTGTTAAGCACTTTATTTATCTTAAAATTTGATGCGATGTTTGGAAATAACAGAACACAAGACAAATCCTGTTGACCTATTGTAGAATAAATAGATTGTTTGGACTGTAAACGGAAGAATATCGCATAGTTATAGCCATTGCTCTTCTTCATGCGGGAGATAATTTTCAGAACGTAAAATACACAGTTGGTAAATAACTGTACAATACTTTTTAACAACGAAATCAAACTGCATCTGATTCAGATCCGTATGATATATGAATGACGAAGTTATTTTTCACTAGACAACCATCTAAAAACAATTAAAATAGATTATCGAAAATGTCCCACTTGCCCCGTGTATGTTAAAAGTCAAGGGTAACTGAAAATTGCAGATTTTGGCTTTAAATAAAAAATTTAAATCGTTTTCGATGTCACACAATTATTTATTGGCTCAAAATATTCACATTCCACATCAATGATAAATTTAGAAACGGCTTTTTAGCTTAAAATCCATTGAACTAAAATAAATGTAATAGATTTTCCCGGTAGTTAGAAGTCATGATCAAGCAATAGCATTAGTATGGTGCCTCAAATGGCTTTGATTCCAAATATTTTTGTGTTGGGTAAATTCGTTGATAGTTCTGCTCCAACTTTCTAGAACATTGTTACCATTAAAAACGTTCACCGATTCATCTGCAGACATAGTACCCACTTACCCCGTATTCTCACTTGCCCCGGGGTACCTTATCGGAAAAACTTGAGTAGTCTTAAAATAATGAATTCAAATATACCACCACCTAGCGGCCAAGCTCTAAACTAATTGATGCCTCATGTTAAAGAACATGCCTTCCTGCACAACCTTTTTGAAAAGGTACATTTCAAAATAAGCAGGATTTTCAGATATACCGTCGCTCGGGGTGACATTGGGCCTAGGGGGTAAGATTGGGCCAAAAACGAAAAATGTTTCCACTCTGAATATCTCAGAAACTGTTACGAATCTTGATGAAAACTTTAAACCATTTGAAAGGTTATTAAAATTCACGTCTAACAAATCGCCAAACAAGTTCCGAGAGCTAATTATAATCGTCCCATAATACTTGGAATTTTAATGTAAAACTATTGATCGAGCAAACCTGTATAAAAATAGAGCCAGTAAGGCTCCACAGATAATATTACATAACTAGTTTTTAGATAGATGGATACTCGATCATCATGTTACGATACTCTGTTGTTGATTTATCAAATTATATTGATGTTTAATTAAGTGATTCTGTTTTTTCGTAACAATGTGCAATGCACTCTAAAAGGGGGTGAGATTGGGCCAGGCGCAATAATGTGCGCATTCTCCCAGAAGCAACGAATATGAAAAAGTGTATATACACAATTGTTAAGGACATAGTTGGAAGAGTACCACGATGGCAGTCAATATGGCACCGGACCTTCCACGGGTCAACCCCACACCTCCCGCACTCCCCTCCCACCAACATTCGAATGCATCGAACAATCATTGGGTGTCATTTGGGTGTCATCCGATGGTTTGGGTTGGTTTGAATAGAGGCTTACCGTGCACAGGTCGTTTCAGGTTTGTATGACAGTTGATATGGCGAGGTTGAATTTTACATTATTTTGATTGTGGCAATCCGTCATTGGGCGCTGGCGAGGGGGGAGACAATATGACTGGATGAAGTATTCAAGAGCTTTAATTCCATAGACAATGGACATTGAATGGTCGTTTCAATTGTTGGGAGTCGATTCTAATCAAGGTTGCGAATCTTTAGCATAATAATTAGGATTATTTTTTGCGTTACATAATCAATGGATCTTTCCTGCGGTGCGGTTTTCGTTCAGTGAAGTATCCGGAATGTTGTTTTAAGCTATGTGGGTTCTCTTTTCGCCAACGTTTGGAGGGGAGGTGCTGAGCCCGTGTTATGAAAGGTTTAGTTTCTCATACTAGTTTTCATACAAACTTGAGCCGGCTAGTGTTCAACCAGTATTTGTTCAAATCGGTTTTTGGAGGACACTCGATGGGACGGAATCGAGTGAGCGTGGTGGAGCTGGGTAGTTTTGTGAACCACCCTACTAGTATTCTTTGTTTTTTTATAAATACGACACCAATACTACTACAGTATATGACAGTTTTTATTGTACCAATACTTTCAAAGCTTTGTTTTGGTACTCAACCCACCTTCACCTTAATGAACATCAGATTTGATAGCTGTGCTCTTGACGAAGCTTTTTTCAAAAGCTTCATTTTCGTTATCAAAATCCATTCAATACTGAGCATGAGCGTGAGCATGAGCATTATGACCGCACAATTCGTAGTTGCTATTCCGTGATTGACTGAACTTGCGAAATTGTACAGAGAACACAATGAATGGGGCTTCGGATTAGCTACCCATTCTCAATGTTCACGCTTCGGGAGCTCAAATATTTAAAGTCAATAACAACGCCGGCCACGTCCTTGCGGTCATATAGGAATGGAAGCATTGTTAGTCCGACTCTCGTTGCTACTAGAGACCAAGTATACCACTGCATCTCCACGATTGTCTACGATAGTCTTGGAATAGGATGTCGTTTTAGTCACAAAGGATAATTTATCTGGATTCACTTTGGTAAGCGATACGATCTATGGGATGGGAAATAACAGTGCTGTCCTGCTGTCCAATGAGCAGCTCGAAGTAGCTCGAAGTTGTTCCCGTCCTGCTCGTTCTATTTGTCAACAAATGGGCATGAGCAGGACAGGGAGAAACTTCGAGCTACTTCAATCTCTCATTGGACAGCACTAACACTAATTCGAGTTAAAAGTTAAAACATGCACGCCCGGTGGCATATGAAAACTGAGGAGATTCGCGTGTTGGACGACCGCACGAAAGCGCAGCACTCTGTACTCACTTGCTCGATGGCTACAACAAACTATTGAAGAACGCGCATTTTTCGACCGCACGCGACATGACATTTTTATTACCGTCCGCGCAATGCAGAACCCAATATTTCGGCTGATCGCGCGATCGTTCTGATGTACGAAACAAGAGAAATCACGCACTGAACGTATTATCAAAATCCATTCAATACTTGAGCTTGAGCTTGATTGACTGCTCGTAGTTGTTACTCCATTATGACCAGATCAGCTGTTCTTGCACAGGGAACCAACAGATGTTTGCTTGGAACTAGCACACATCTTCAATGTACTAGTACTGGTGACCACATTTGTTAAGTCATACTGGCGCCTGCCACGTCAGAATGCAAGTCAATGTAGGGAAGGGGGAGGAAATGATGATGCAATCACTCGCCCACTGCAAGCCGAATATACCTCTGCACTTGCCACGAGTTTATGCGGAATTTGTTGGAATTTTTGGGTTATGTTCGAGAGGCAGAGGTTCGTCTTGGATAACGAGCTGCCAATGTGATAGATAGGAGAAAGCAACTGATGGAATTTCTAATTGGATGTAGGAAACGAGCTCTATGGTTCATTTCTAATTCTAGCAGATTACTGTTAGAATACTCAAGTTGAAGGTATAGGAATAGTAATGGAAACGGTATGGAAGTCCATTTCCAGTTCTAGCGGTTGCTAGAACATGACAAATATAGAGAAAGATACAAAGTAGGAGAATGGAACGGACCTGGGATTGAACCCACGACCTCCTGCGTATGAGGCAGAAGCAGTAGCCATATGACTACCAAGCCCGCTTTCATTATCAAAATCCATTCAATACTTCACATAAACTGATCTGATCTGATCCTCTCTCGGTTACGGTTTTTGTATTAAATCTATATTGTTCATTAATCATCATGTTTCTCGAAAGACTTTTAATCCTTCTAGTTCAAAAAGCGTGACATATTCCATGGACGACCTCTTACCACGATGCAGTAAGGGGCTGTCCACAAACCACGTAGACTGAAATTTCACAATTTCAATCCCCCCTTCCCCCTAGTAGACTTTCGTAGACTTTTCCGAAACCCCTCCCCCACCCCCTTGAAGTCTACGTAGACTTTTCCAAATTTTACAAAATATCATATATGATTGGACAATCAAAATCTAAATCAAATTTAATCCTCTGTCCACTACTTCGGAAACCAAATTTCCAAGTCAATTAATTTAATTGCTGCGGGATTTGATTCCTCCTAGAGGTGTGCACCACCGATGCCGACACTTTTGCATCGGCGCGCCTCTACTTAAAATCTGTCACGCATCTCTCTACGCCGGTTCAAATTTGTAGAAAACCGAAGAATTTTCAGAATTTCCGTGAAAATTTAGCATTTTCTCCCTTGGTAATTTTAAGTTAAAATGAACATTCCGAAATATTTCCCGTGGAATTTTGGAATGGTTCCCTACGTTATTGCAGATTCGGAGCAATTTCCTGCGTTTTTTTTTTTAATTAAGAGACATGCCAAAGACTTTTCCGAATAATTTGCGGTGGAAATTATAGAAAATTTTCAGTTGAAATTTTGGTGAATTTCTCGTAAAAATTTCGAATGACTTTTCATAAAAACTACTAAGGCTTTTTTACAAAAATTGCAATTTTTTTTGCGGAAACTCAGAGTTTTTGATGGGAAATTCAAATAATTTCTCGTGGAAATTTTCAGCAGTTTCCTTAGAAATTTCTAAGATTTTCAAAATTTCGGGGTCGGGGTCGTACACTTATTACCTAAGCAATTTTTCTGGGGTTTTCGACCCACCCTCCACCCATGTGAGATTTTTTTTCATACAAATGATTTTTTATTTTTATGCAGCGTCAGATATTGACACACCCTCCTTCCCCCCATAAGTGCTTACCTAATATGTGTACGGCCCCTAAGATAAGATTCCAAAGAATTCGCATTAGTACTCCCGAAGAAATTGCCGTAAAATATACGAAGAGTTTCCCATGGACATTTAGAAGAATTTCGCTTATATCAAAGAATTCTTTGCGAAAATTCCGAAAAATTTCCGAAATTAACAAAAAATATCCGTGGACTTCCCAGAAAATTTCCAGTAAAGGGTTTCTCGCGGAATTCCCCGTTGAAGTGCGACATAATTTCCCGTGAAAATTTTAAAGAATCACTTGTAGTTTCTAAAGAAGCTCAGCACAAAAGAACTTCCTGGGACTATCCATATAGTTTTATGCCGTAGTTCAGACTATTCTTCTTCTTCTTCTTATTGGCATTACATCCCCACACTGGGACAGAGCCGCCTCGCAGCTTAGTGTCCATTAAGCACTTCCACAGTTATTAACTGCGAGGTTTCTTAGCCAGGTTTCCATTTTTGCGTTCGTATATCATGAGGCTAACACGATGATACTTTTATGCCCAGGGAAGTCGAAACAATTTCCTTACCGAAAATTTCCTAGACCGGCACCGGAAATCAAACCCAGCCACCCTCAGCATGGTCTTGCTTTGTAGCCGCGCGTCTTACCGCACGGCTAAAGAGGAGTTCAGACTATTACCGAGCCTAACCCCAATTTTACATAATTTTTGGAGCCGGATCTATTTTTAATTTGCATTTTAAATTTGTATGGGACTAAAAATTTGTTCTTATGCTGCATGGGCTAACTGTCATTTATGAATGTTAGTGTCATTCTATCGTATCGATTGAAATGGCTTATTGTTTGCTGTATAAAAATGTAAATAAAAGGTATACAAACAAAATAAAAATATGTTGGAGATCAGGAAAGTATACTCTTTATGTTAAACTACAAAAAACCTCATATTTTTCTTAGCTAAACAACCCAATTGTACTCCAAAAAATAATATAATGGATCAATCGCCACGAAATTGTTGGTGGGGATTCTCATCGATTTGTTTTCGGCGAAAAATAACAAAACAAAACTTTGCCAGACTGTCCGGACGTTTCGGTCGATTTACTGGCCTTCGACCATCTTCTGCGGACAAATCTTCCGGTCATTTATTTTCTAACAGACAGTAATAATGGCTGTAAACAAGTGTAAACAAATCGCACTTTATTTTATTTGGCCCAATGTCACCCCCTATAACCCTTTTCGAAAACCCTTTTCCGCGATGTACTCGCCTACCAATAGTCAATCTTTGGCTACGACCTGGAAGATGATTAAATTATCTTTCAAAACAGCTCCAAAAATCCAAAATTGGCGTAACAATAAAAAAGCAGTTTCAATTTGGGGTTAATAGTTTTTCGAAAAAAGTATTTTGTGGCGCATATTTTAAAGATTTTTGCACCTAGAGGACAGGACGATTTGCACCTAGCGGACAGATCTTGATGAGTTTTACCAAACTACCAAAAATTTGGAGAATCGGTTGAAAACTAGAAAAAAAAAAAAAAGGCAGTCACTCAAAGTGGCCTGGGTCATATTGACCCCAGAGCACAGACAAAATGTTAAAAGAAGGCAGATTTCATTTGAAAACATTGACTTTTTTTGAAAAAGGGATCAAACCCAAAATCGCCTTATTCCGGGCAAACGTCTATTTCTAAAGAAGGAAAAACATCCTTCTTCTTCTTATTGGCATTACATCCCCGCACTGGGACAGAGCCGCCTCGCAGCTTAAAGTTTATTAAGCACTTCCACAGTTATTAACTGCGAGGTTTCTCCTTAATATGAAGAATGTGTGTTCCAAACTTGGCTGAAAACGGATAAGGGGAGATCAGAAGTTACACTGAGGTGATTGAGAGCTGAGCACTGCCAGTCCCTCCACAACCTTCCCGTTTTTCAAATATCATCCCTAACCCATATCTTCGTCTTCGTCACACACCCTTTTTGACGTAGGACTTACGTCTTTCTTTACTATACTGGGTGTCATTTAGATTTTTGGGAATCGAGAGCGTTACGCTGGAATGGAAGATTTCGACCGTTACTAGCGCCTTTATCTTTGAATGGATTTTGAAGATTTATATATCAATCCACTCGGACACTCTCCAGCAATTTGTTAATTTCATTGAAACTTAAGGTTATAAACGATAAGCTACTGAAAACTCCAATTCTCGTCAAAGCTAGTAAAAGTTTCATATGTAACCAATTTCGTGCATTTCTAACATCAGAATGCGCTGAGTCACGGGCCGAAGTCCACCGCAAGATTTTCTTTGTGTATAAAAGAAGCAGTGCCTGCCGTGTGCGAATCATTACAGTTTGTGACACTTAGACCGCATCGTGCTTTCGTGCTGTGCGGTTCTTTTCTCTCTTTGCGGAAGGAAGATTTTTTTTTCCTACCCGAAGCTATTTTAATTTCAACAGTGCTTCTTAGCGCTATTTGTACCCACTGATCCCGTTACGATCTTTGCGGAAGTGAAATTCCGACAAGCGGTGGTAATCCTGCAGAGACACCGTTCTGGGACAAAACCTCTTAGAAGGTCACGTCTTCACGCTCAGCAATGAGTATTAAAAAAAACCAAATTAATCCACCAAGCAGTGATGATGCCTTTCTCGTGCATTATAAAATATATTGAAAAAATCACATTAGAAAGGTCAAAAAAGCTCTTTAGGAGAATAGATCACATTTTTTCGATAATTTTGCATGTTTTTGCATTAGTTAAAATGCATTGCCACGATTTCCGAAAAACAAATTTTTTTTCGGTTTTGATTTTTTTTTATTCCAAGGGGGGACCCTTGGGAAAAAACAATGATTTTTCAATTGATGGGATTCGGCTTTACAGTCTCAAAATTGTTCAAACAATAATGTTTTAACTGCCCGACGTTTCGGCTGTGTTTGGCAGCCTTCTTCTGGGGGAAATTAGTTTTACTGTTTTACTGTTTACTAATTTCCCCCAGAAGAAGGCTGCCAAACACAGCCGAAACGTCGGGCAGTTAAAACATTATTGTTTGAACAATTTTGAGACTGTAAAGCCGAATCCCATCACTTATATTTAACAGTCGAGACATCATAGAGTTAAAAATCATGATTTTTCAATAATTCCGAAATGCAATGTCCGATCGAAACAATTTTCAATAGCAAACAATGGGACCGCATTCCCCGTCGAATGCAACTTGTTGCAAGTAAATCGGATAATGCTAAGTTCCAAAAAGTGTGTCTACAAAATTTGTACACATACACACATACACACACATACATACATACACACATACAGACATCACCTCAGTTCGTCGAGCTGAGTTGATCGGTATATAACACTATGGGTCTCCGGGCCTTCTATCAAAAGTTCTTTTTTGAAGCAATCATATAGCCTTTCGGTGCAACTTTGTTGTACGAGAAAGGCAAAAACAAGAGGAAGGGGGAATGTCTGAATTCTCCACTTCCTTCAAAGAAACAAGGTTTCAAGACCGCCCAGCCCAAACGCGGAAAAAAAAGAAGGAAGCTGGAGACTTCAGATATTCCTTCTAACTCTAACGTTGACATTATTTCTTCTCCTATCGAACTGAGCAATCAGTTCGATTTGATTAATGACGAATTTGTGAAAATCGAATCTACCTCTAGCCCAGGTGATTCGATTCATGTGAAAAAGCAGAGGATTCCGCCAATTGTGGTATCTGTTGCCGAGTTTTCTGGCTTTCGGAATGAAATCTTAAGTAACTTTCAGGGGATCAAAGTTTCATTTCAGATTGCCAGGAAGGGTGACTGCCGCGTTTTGCCGGGATCCTTTGACGATCGCAAACGTCTTCTTCAGTATTTAACTGAGAAGCGGCATAAAATCTTCACATACGACGTCAAAACTGAGCGATTGTTCAAAGTCGTCTTGAAAGGTCTCCCCAGTGATGATAAATCACTGGATGAGATTAAAATTGAAATTTCTCAATTACTTGGATTTTCACCAGTCCAAATAATTAAGATGAAAAAGAAATCCCACTCTGGTACTTCCCAGAGGGGTATTTCTCAAGAATTTTATTCAGTTCGGTTTAACAAAAGTGTACTAAATAATATGATAAGTTTGGAAAAGACCTGTATTATGCCCCATGTCCGCGTTACATGGGAACATTTCCGCAGGCCTGGGGGAAATTTCCAAAACCCCACCCAGTGCCGTAAATGCCAAAAGTGGGGTCATGGAACCAAACATTGTCACATGGATGTTAAATGCATGATTTGTGGTGGAACCTCTCACGCCAAGGACGCCTGTCCTGTGAGAGAATATTCTAATAAATTTAAGTGCGCAAATTGTGGGGGCAATCATAAATCCAATTTCTGGGAATGCCCTTCACGCAAAAAAGTTTTGAATTCCCGTGCAAAATTGATGACGGGAAATTCCAATATAATCCCACATTCGCCGGGTAAACATATTTCAAACGCTCAAAATCCGCAATCATTTGCCGGTCGAGCAATTCATACCCACCACAATCAACGAACAAATTTTGCTCCTACCTCTCACCGGGTAACGAGCAATTCGTCGAATTCTAATTTTTCAAACACGCCCTCCTATGCAAGCAGCGCTGCAGGCAGGCAAAATTAAATTTCTGAAAATTTAACGACGAAGAATGACATTCATACCCACGTTCGTTCTGACGACTCAGGTAGCATGTCTGCTTCCGATTTCGATTTTCTAACTGAACCATTGCATCACATGGTTGATGCAATGTCCAAATCAAATCCAAAAACTGAAGCTATTCAGGTTGGTATCAAATTTGCTCAAAAAATTGTTATTGGACTTTGTTTTAATGGACCCAAATATTTTTTTGAAAATTTTAAATTGGAATGCCCGTTCTTTAAAGGGTAAGGAAGATGAATTATTCAACTTCCTATCAGTTCATAATGTGCACATTGCAATTATAACTGAAACATATTTAAAATAAAACCTGGTCTTTTCATCAAAAGAGATCCAAATTATTCTATCTACATAAATGATCGTCTTGACAGCGCCTGTGGTGGGGTCGCCATAGACATAAATTATATTCTTCGATTGAAACCACAGTTTTCGAAACCTTGGGAATTTCTGTTAAAACAAATTTTGGACAATTCTATTTTGTTGCCTACTTGCCTTTACAATGCAATGGGCAACAAAGGAATTTGTTGAGAGCTGATCTTCAAATTCTAACTCGCAACAAATCCAAATTTTTCATAATTAGTGATTTCAATGCCAAACACCGTTCATGGAATAATGCTCAAAGCCATTCCATTGGTAACATTTTATTTGAAGATTGTTCTGTGGGATATTATACTATTCAATATCCCAATGGACCAACTTGTTTTTCTTCCAGTCGAAATCCTTCTACAATTGATTTAGTTTTAACGGATTCAAGTCAGCTGTGTGGCCAATTGGAAACTCATGGTGACTTTGACTCTGATCACCTTCCTGTGACATTTAAAATCTTACAAGAAGCCATTTATAATCCAATCAGCTCTACTTTTAATTAGCTGATTGGGATTTATATACACCCAAGTTTTTTTTACACGGTTGGAATTCATTAATTTCTCGATTAACCCGAACTTTCACAGTTTTTAAAGTACCACCTGAATTTTCTTTGATTTTTTGTGAATTTTTTCATGGGGTTTATTCACGGTTTCATTGACGCTGAAGGTCTTAAACGACTAAAACCAAACCGTGTAAAAAAAACCTGGGTGTAAAACGTATATCGATAGGAATTTTGATGTTGATATTCCTCTCGATACCAAAAGTGATATTGATAATGCTCTCGTATCTTTGACAAATTTAATTGTCGAAGCCAGAGGCATTGCAATTCCTAAATGAGAAATTAAATTCAACTCCATTATTATTGACGACGATCTTCAGCTACTGATCCGTCTTAAATGTTAGGCGAAGGTTGAAAGTTATTTGGCGAGATTTGCAAAATTAAATTAAAAAATGTTTCGCTATTCTGAGAAATACCAATTTTGAGAATAATGTCTCGAAGTTGGATCCCAGTTCGAAACCCTTTTGGAAATTAACGAAAATTCTTTAAAAAAACATCAAAAGCCAATTCCAGCGCTGAAAGAGGGAAATAAAATTTTATTAACAAATGGCGAAAAGGCTCAAAAACTTGCTCAGCAGTTCGAGAGTGCCCATAATTTTAGTCTAGGTCTCACTAGTCCAATTGAGGATCAGGTTACACGGAGCTTCGAAGACATTCTCAATCAAGAGAATGTTTTTGACCCTTCGTTGGGAACTAATTTGGATGAAGTGAGATCTATCAGCTGAGGCTTCTAGTTATCGTCCAATCAGTTTGCTTTCTTCAATAAGCAAACTGTTTGAAAGTATTATTTTAAATAGAATGATGGTTCATATTAATGTCAATTTTATTTTTGCTAATGAGCAATTTGGTTTTCGCCATGGGCATTCAACCACTCATCAGTTATTAAGAATTACGAACTTAATTCGGCTCAACAATTCTGAAGGATATTCGACTGGAGTTGCTCTTCTTGATATAGCGAAAGCATTTGACGGTGTTTGGCATGAAGGTTTGATTGTAAAATTGATGAATTTTAATTTTCCTCTGTACATTATTAAACTAATCCAAAATTATTTATTAGAACGCTCACTGCAGGAAAACTATCAGAATTCTAAATCTGATAGATTACCTGTAAGAGCTGGTGTTCCGCAAGGCAGCATACTGGGGCCCATATTGTATAACATTTTTACTTCTGACTTACCTGATTTACCACCAGGGTGTCAAAAATCTTTGTTTGCAGATGACACGGGCCTCTCAGTCAAAGGGCGAAGCCTTCGTGTCATTTGTAGTAGATTGCAAATAAGTTTGGATATTGGATATATTTGGATATGCTTCAATTCTAGCAGACATATTGTTACTATGAATGGGGTTCCAATTGGTTGGTCTAGCGAAGCCAAATATTTAGGATTTCTGCTAAATCAAAAATTAACTTTTAAAAGTCACATTAAAGGCATTCAAGCCAAATGTAACAAATATATTAAGTGTCTAGACACTTATAAACAGAAAATCGAAACTTTGTCTTAAGAACAAACTTTTGATTTACAAACAAATTTTTAGACCAGCCATGTTGTATGCTGTGCCAATATGGACTAGTTGCTGCAATACCAGAAAGAAGGCACTTTAGAGGATTCAAAATAAAATTTTGAAAAATGATTCTGAAGTTGCCTCCGTGGTATAGTACCAATGAACTCCATAGAATTTCTAATATTGAGACATTGCAACAAATGTCCAACAAAATAATTTCCAATTTTAGACAAAAATCGTTGCAATCTTCTATTCCAACGATTAGCTCCTTGTACCCTTAGCATAAATTATGTTAAGTTTAGTTTAAGTCGAAAACATTGTAATTGCTCTCAACAAATACCTTTGCTGTCCATTGCACTGGAAAGGCAAGTTTACAGCAATAAAAGAGAATTATCCGAAATTGGTTCAACAGAAACTTCCAAGGTTTCAAAAACTTTGGTTTCAAATGAAGAAAATAATTCATGTTCAATACGTCTATTGATAACAATGGCAACCACCCTACTGTCATCGCCTATCTCTCCAATGGGAAAAAATGGTGGCTAACATCTCTGGGGTCTGTCCTAGTATTTCGTGATGAAAGATCATGATTAGATGAAACACTGCCCAAGAATGGAAATCGTTTATGATCGGAAAATGCCCTTAGTTACTTAGTTACAGTTATAATATGACTTAGTATTGTTTCCTTCTTTTTAGAACAAACTTTTTATTTAAAATATCAACGATTATCAAATATTAACAAATAGTGCATTGTGTAAATACAATAAAGTATACATTGATTGGGCAGCATTGATACATTTGGGCAGCAGGGACTATGTCCAAGGGCTTGACGATCCCTCCCCAGGCCATCTGCGAGTTGTGGGGATTGCCTAGGATGTGGTGGGGTTTGACAGTGGGCCCTGTTAAACCTCTATAAAAAGCTGCATGTATCCGCAAGTAGGCCCCACCAAAGCGACCGTGTGCCGCTCAAAGCGCACAAGCCCAAGTCCTGGTGTTAGGTGGGACGCTAAACAGCCCTGACACGACGGCCCTCCGACGAGACAGGAGGTTTGCGCAGGCCCAATAAGCCGCCTTTAAAAACAACTATTACGAACGACATAGAAGATAATACGACTCGATACAATCGGCAACGACCTAGGCGACGAATAAAGGATCACGATTGGAAGCTTGGAACATGGAACTGCAAGTCGCTAGGCTTCGCAGGTTGCGATAGGATAATCTACGATGAATTACATCCCCGCAACTTCGATGTCGTAGCGCTGCAGGAAATCTGCTGGACAGGACAGAAAGTGTGGAAAAGCGGGCATCGAGCGGCTACCTTCTACCAAAGCTGTGGCACCACCAACGAGCTGGGAACCGGCTTCATAGTGCTGGGTAAGATGCGCCAACGCGTGATTGGGTGGCAGCCAATCAACGCAAGGATGTGCAAGCTGAGGATTAAAGGCCGTTTCTTCAACTATAGCATCATCAACGTGCACTGCCCACACGAAGGGAGACCCGACGACGAGAAAGAAGCGTTCTACGCACAGCTGGAGCAGACATACGATGGATGCCCACTGCGGGACGTTAAAATCGTCATCGGTGACATGAACGCACAGGTAGGAAGGGAGGAAATGTATAGACCGGTCATCGGACCGGATAGTCTGCACACCGTATCGAATGACAACGGCCAACGATGCATAAACTTCGCAGCCTCCCGCGGAATGGTAGTCCGAAGCACCTTCTTTCCCCGCAAAAATATCCACAAGGCCACATGGAGATCACCTAACCAAGAAACGGAAAACCAAATCGATCACGTTCTAATCGACGGTAAATTCTTCTCCGACATCACGAACGTCCGCACTTACCGCAGTGCGAATATTGAATCCGACCACTACCTCGTTGCAGTATGCCTGCGCTCAAAACTCTCGACGGTGTACAACACGCGTCGAAGTCGGACGCCGCGGCTTAATATCGGGCGGCTACGAGACGGTAGACTAGCCCAAGAATACGCGCAGCAGCTGGAAGTGGCACTCCCAACGGAAGAGCAGCTAGGCGCAGCGTCTCTTGAAGATGGCTGGAGAGATATTCGATCCGCCATTGGTAGCACCGCAACCGCTGCACTTGGCACGGTGCCCCGGATCAGAGAAACGACTGGTATGACGGCGAATGTGAGCAGTTAGTGGAAGAGAAGAATGCAGCATGGGCGAGATTGCTGCAACACCGCACGAGGGCGAACGAGGCACGATATAAACAGGCGCGGAACAGACAAAACTCGATTTTCCGGAGGAAAAAGCGCCAGCAGGAAGATCGAGACCGTGAAGAAACGGAGCAACTGTACCGCGCTAATAACACACGAAAGTTCTATGAGAAGTTAAACCGTTCACGTAAGGGCCACGTGCCACAGCCTGATATGTGTAAGGACATAAACGGGAACCTTCTTACGAACAAGCGTGAGGTGATCCAAAGGTGGCGGCAGCACTACGAAGAACACCTGAATGGCGATGTGGCAGACGAAGATGGCGATATGGTGATGGACCTGGGAGAACGCGCGCAGGACATAATCTTCCCGGCTCCGGATCTCCAGGAAATCCAGGAGGAGATTGGCCGGTTGAAGAACAACAAAGCCCCTGGGGTTGACCAACTACCAGGAGAGCTATTTAAACACGGTGGTGAGGCACTGGCTAGAGCGCTGCACTGGGTCATTACCAAGATTTGGGAGGAGGAAGTTTTGCCGCAGGAGTGGATGGAAGGTGTCGTGTGTCCCATCTACAAAAAGGGCGATAAGCTGGATTGTAGCAACTACCGCGCAATCACATTGCTGAACGCCGCCTACAAGGTACTCTCCCAAATTTTATGCCGTCGACTAGCACCAATTGCAAGGGAGTTCGTGGGGCAGTACCAGGCGGGTTTTATGGGCGAACGCTCCACCACGGACCAGGTGTTCGCCATTCGTCAAGTACTGCAGAAATGCCACGAATACAACGTGCCCACACATCATCTATTCATCGACTTCAAAGCCGCATATGATACAATCGATCGGGACCAGCTATGGCAGCTAATGCACGAACACGGATTTCCGGATAAACTGACACGGTTGATCAAAGCGACGATGGATCGGGTGATGTGCGTAGTTCGAGTTTCAGGGGCATTCTCGAGTCCCTTCGAAACCCGCAGAGGGTTACGGCAAGGTGATGGTCTTTCGTGTTTGCTATTCAACATCGCTTTGGAAGGGTAATACGAAGAGCAGGGATTAACACGAGTGGTACAATTTTCAATAAGTCCGTCCAGCTATTTGGTTTCGCCGACGACATAGATATTATGGCACGTAACTTTGAGAAGATGGAGGAAGCCTACATCAGACTGAAGAGGGAAGCCAAGCGGATCGGACTAGTCATCAACACGTCGAAGACGAAGTACATGATAGGAAGAGGTTCAAGAGAAGACAATGTGAGCCACCCACCGCGAGTTTGCATCGGTGGTGACGAAATCGAGGTGGTAGAAGAATTTGTGTACTTGGGCTCACTGGTGACTGCCGAAAATGACACCAGCAGAGAAATTCGGAGACGCATAGTGGCTGGAAATCGTACGTACTTTGGACTCCGCAAGACGCTCCGATCGAATAGAGTTCGCCGCCGTACCAAACTGACAATCTACAAAACGCTCATTAGACCGGTAGTCCTCTACGGACACGAGACCTGGACGATGCTCGTGGAGGACCAACGCGCACTTGGAGTTTTCGAAATGAAAGTGCTACGTACCATCTATGGTGGGGTGCAGATGGCGGACGGTACGTGGAGGAGGCGAATGAACCACGAATTGCATCAGCTGTTGGGAGAACCATCCATCGTTCACACCGCGAAAATCGGACGACTGCGATGGGCCGGGCACGTAGCCAGAAAGAATGTCGGACAGTAACCCGGTGAAAATGGTTCTCGACAACGATCCGACGGGCACAAGAAGGCGAGGTGCGCAGCGGGCAAGGTGGATCGATCAGGTGGAAGATGACTTGCGGACCCTTCGTAGACTGCGTGGTTGGCGACGTGTAGCCATGGACCGAGCCGAATGGAGGAGACTCTTATATACCGCACAGGCCACTTCGGCCTTAGTCTGAATAAATAAATAAATAAATACATTGATAAAATACCCAGTCATCATATGTATTAGAAAATGTTCTTTCCATTAAGAATATTCAATTGAATTGTATCATTTCTCTTTATTTCAAGCTATAGGCAATTCACGCAAAGGTGAAAATTTGTGGTTCTATCTGGCTAACAATTCAACCACACACATTTTCCAAATATATGTGCTACTTGAAGGTTAACATACATATTCTTTTCACTACACTACCTTACCTGGATGATATATATATCTGCGCGATTGATCTTAAAGACAAATCACAATTAGTAACATCCGTATAAAAATAAATTCCATTTTGGAGAAAAGGAAAACTTGATTTTGCTTAATAATATCAAAAAAATCAGGAATTTTCAATATCTAGATAACATTGTTTACATATTTGTCTCATCAGTAGGTAGTTATACTGTTTATAGAATGCAACCAAACGACTACATGAGTTAAGAGAAAACATATGTTAATGAGAGTAATATAGAAAATTGATATCCAATAAGATCTTAAATTTTTCGATCTGGTTTAGCTCACCAAATACGAAAAAAAATCTGCGTTGAAATATAATAAATATTAATGTATAAATTGGAAATCAAAATCATACACGCAATTGAAAAAACTTAATCTATTGACTAAAGAACTAAATATTTTTGCCCTATTAAGACTGAGTGATCACTTTATAGAATTCTTAAATCTGCTCTTCTCAGCGACTCCATTTAGTTCCACACAATAATGGCAGACCGCACATTGTGTAGCGTCCCATTCACGCAAATCTTTCACACAGGCTCTCGCAACAGCTTCCGCTCGGCTTTAAGGAACAGGCTGGATGGGTAGCCTTCTATACGCCCACCTGCAGGAGGCATGAAGAAGAATGCTCTATGAACTGCGCGGTCGGGAACCCTTCGGTCCATCGTGCTAACGCCGCGTCTCGCCGGCCGGTCTAAAGCCTATCGGTTAAGGCTGTTGATATAAAGATTATAAACCTCGCATCGAGGGGTGTTCTCGAAGAGGGCGGCCCGATTTTGGCCCTCGCCCTTCTTGACCCAGTGGCCGTACACTCGAAATGCGCAGCCGTCGATAACCTGTTTAGGAGATGAAAAGGATAATTAGTAACACAAGGCAGATAACAAGCTCGGTAATCAAACAATAAATTTAAACAAACAACACTTGAAATATTAACTGATTTGCGATTGGAGATAATAGTTGCACAAGAATTGAAACTAACCGTTTCTAGTGGTTTTGCCTTGGCGTTATTCAAGTTCGCAACGCTTTCCTTTGCGGATGCATCCATGCGATAATCCATAATGGGCAAAGTGTGATTTTTTTTACAGTATGTAGTTACTCAATCGAAGTCTCAATCTCAACTGATGAAGTATTCAACCAAAGCTGTGCTTCTTTATAGTTGGTTGTCGGGTACCGACATATGGAAGCAATCCTCGTGTTGTGTCCGATCTGGAAAAATTTCCAAAAGCGTGCGTCCAGGCAGGTACATGGTAGTGTACGTGGCGCCGGTCACGGAGCAAAACAAAAATGTGCACAAAGGTCCTACATAGTGTTTGCGAAGCACATGGTAGGTAAAATATTCCATTGCAATTGGCGGGATGCCATTTCCAATAAGAATAACAGTGCGAAAAAGGTTTCCAATTTTTACTTTACATTGCACTTATTTCATTCTTATGAGAAAAACAAATGGAAAGTAACTGAAAGAAAGTAACAAAAATTGTTATTACGCTTCAAAAGATGCAAAAAATCAATGTTTCTGCCAGCACTACCGGACAACCAATGGTTGTCGGAGAGCAAAACCCATCTTCCTTCTTGTCGAAATTTTTACTCTGTGAAATCATTCCGAATAACTCCCAAAGCTCCAAAGCCCTATAAGATCAATAATTATGAAATAACACTCACTTAAATTATCGGTCCACGTAGCTCAGCTGTGCTGGCAGAATAAACGATTTTTCGCATATGGTTTGAACGCTCACCCTTCGAAGCGTTATAACTTCTTTCGTGGACCAGGGTTGTTAATCGTTAATTTATCGTTATCGCCGATAAAGTTGATTGTGATCAACGTTATCGGTTGTTACGATAACGATGAATCAACTGAATTATTATCGTAGTTCGATAATTTAACGTAAATTAACTCGATAATTTTGCGATAATGATTAATACTAGATTACGCGAATAAAGTTGGTGTAAAATTTTGACAGAAGTCGAGAATGGAACAAATTGTTTGCAGCTGGTTGATCAGAGTTAATTTTGATTGAAGCGGGGCACTCTAAAATTATTGCTTAATGCATGCTGCTCTACGAAACGATGAGAAGTGAGGTGCTCGTTGGTGGTTAGCGTTTTTTTTTTCACTATGCAGCATAGATGTCATCGGCAATATATTGGGATCCAAGTACTAGAAATTTATTTGATGCAGCGATCTGTAGTGCTGCATTCCAGGCAGCACCAGTACCGAGTGAACATTCTCTCAACAGATTGGTGGACTAAACTCGTCTCCTATGATTTGGTTAGACTAAGGAGTTTAGTCTAAACTGTGAGTCATAAAATATTCATATAACTGGGTGCTCCGGATCTTCAAAACAGAAGTTAATAATGCTAGATTAGGTAGACATTAAAAATGCTCTCAGATTCTCTACTATGTAGAACTGCGACTCTGTAAGAACTTTAATGATTGAACGAAATAATGTGTTGGTCAATTCGGATACCTCCTTGAATCCCAATTTAGTTCCAGGATTTAAAGGCGTTCTCGAATATTGTAAGGCGATACAATATTTTTAAAATAGATATTGCAAATCCAACTTGTGAATATTTGCACTTCAAACTGTAGTACATGTTACAGTTAACTCGATAATTATCGATAAATCAACGAAAACTCGATAACGTTAATTCAACGCTCATTTTATCGTCAACGAAGCATTATCGAAAAAGTGTTATCGTTATCGAAGTTGGCGTTAAATTAACGATGATAATTTATCGATTAATAACCCTGTCGTGGACGTTCCAGCAACGTAACCTTCTTTGGCAAAGTTTTTCGGCATCCTTTGGGTTCTACTTTAACGCAATGTGCCAATTGGTTTACGATGAACTGAGACCTCTAGAAGTAAAAATGCAAAAATATACATTCTCCCATACTAATTTTCATACAAACTTCAAATGATATGCGGAAAGCGAGGAAGTAACCAATCGGCCTCAAATTCTGCACAGTTGTTTAGGGCCAAGAATGGCTTCGAAAAACCATTGATTTGAAAAAAATGATCATGCCGTCCCACTCTAGTGGGTAAGCATATGCGGTATTTCGAAAAATTTCGTTTCAGGTGGTTCGAAACGAAATTCCGCGGAATTTCGCGGAATTTGAGCATGGCAAAATCTCATGTCTTGATTTCGTTTCGTTTCGTAAAATTTCAAAAATTTCGCTAGAAAAAACTAGCTGCTAACGAAATTTTACGGAATTCCGCGGAATTTCGAATCCAATTTAAACTTAAACCATTCTTTATATTATCAAAAATTTTGGCTGCGCCGCTGAACAAAATCGTTAAGTTGTTTTCAAAACTTTAGGTTTCCAAGTTTCCAAGATTCAAATTTATATTTTGTGATATTTTTTACTATTTGTACAAGATGAATGCGGAATCGATCGTGATGCTGCTGGTCATAGGACGGCAGCTAGTCCGGGAGAACGCGAAGTAAAAAAAAATCTACCTAGCGTATCAGAAATTTGTTTCACCAGTGTACAATCGATCTTGTAGATGCTGATCACGCCAGACAGCGTAGGAGAACGCGAAGTGATAAAACAAAAATATTTAGTGCGGAATCGATCGTATTGTAGAAGCTAATTAAACGAAGTACATTGATCTTGCGTTGGATTGACTTAAAACACAGTTCTCGTCTTCTTGTTTTCAAAATAACTTCGTTTATAATAAACTAGTTAATTTGTGGGCGCAGTAACGCCCGTGCAAGTGCAAATGCCCGTGCATTTTTTTTCTCCAAAAATCAGAATTTTTAACGTCTGTTGTCTGTGATTTTTTCCCTAAAATGCTGTGTCTGGTTGTCTAAGGTTGTCACTGGTTTTGTTTTCTGCATCTGATAGTAAAAAAGAATTGAAGTGTCAAATATTTTATTTTTTTGTGAGAATTTCCCCGCGTGCTGCATCTGGTTGGCTAGTCTCCGGACAGACAAACAGGGCTATTATACTAAGTATACTAAGTCGGCTACCAAGGGGCTTCACATGAATTACCTTCTCTACTAACCAACGATTCCTTTCCCGTTATGCTCACGGAAATGCAAAGCATTCCTCGGTCTTATATAACAATGAGTGTTGAACTAATTTTCCTCTCCTAATCCTAAATTGACTGTAAGGACGTGACCAGCATCGTTATTGGTCATGAATTGGAAACTACGCAGCAAGTATTCAATAAGAACAACTTTTTTGTATCCCAAAAATATTATTTAATTGGTGAGCTGTGCTTAGAGGTGTACGCCGGTCCGAAAATCGTCGGCGGCGGCGTTTGTCATAATTTTGATCGGCGTTTACGGCATCTCGCCGATAGCCAATTTAGGCGGTGGCGGCGGCGGCGTGGATCGGCGTGGCGTTTTTTTGCATTTGATTTTTTTTTTATTTTTCTGAGACATTTTCAAGATATCTACGGGAGAATCTTTTGAATATCGTCGTAACAATCTAAGGGGCTGTTCACAAATTACATAACGCTTTCATACAAAAAAGTTGAAACTTTAAACTAGTTCCCGTGGAAAATTAGAAAATAAATTCCATTTGAATATTTTGGAAAAACGTTATCTGAGCCGGAGACGTACATACGTACGTTCTCAAATTATGTAATGCTAATTTTGCCGATTTCAGACCTCCACGCTCCTTTCGTAACAACTTTTGTATGGAAGCTTCTTCGAAATATCCGCGGGAAACGCGTGTTTGGAAGTCCCACGGAATTCTTTTATATTTTTTTTGGAAAATTAAGGGAGTTTCTCAAGATTTCTTCGGTATTACGCTGAAAGTCATCTAATCGAATTCCATTTAGCAGAAATTAATATTTGAGCGAAACGGTTATTGATTCGAAAATCGTTAATTTCATTTGACCAAAAGCGAAATTTGGCAGAAAAACCGTTTGCCCAACAGGTCTTTTCGGCGTATAGGTCATTTGGTTGAAAATGCGGTAGATCTCAGCAATTTGTTGAACTTTTACCGAGATCCACGCAGCTAATCCCCAGAAAACATTTTTTTGTTGAGATATCTGTCAAAGTTGCAAAGTTGAATTGTCAAAGTTGAAAATCTGCAAATAGTTTGCCGAAAGCCACTTAACAAAGGTAATTTATGCCGGGATATCTGTTTGTTTGTTGGGCACACGGTTGTGCAGATTTTCCAGAAATAAAAGCTGATTGTGTATGATCAAAAATCTCGAACCGTTGACATTTTCGATAAAATGGCCTTCTGTCAAACGACTTTTTCGACCAAAGGATCAGTTCGGCCGAACGGCATTTTCGGCCGTATGACCAAATGAAATTTCAAGCCAACGGTGGAGGACTGGAGTCATTATGCCGTATGTCCATTTCGTCTAAATGACATTTTCGACCAGAAGAGTTTCGGCCTTGTGATCTACGGCCAAACGGATCTTCCCGTCGTTTTACCGAAAGTCATTCTGACGAAAGCCATTTTTTAATTCCACCTAGTCGGATTGAACGTTTGCCCAAAACGGTTGTTAGGTCGAAAATGGTTTGGCCGAACATTTCATTTGGCCGAAAGGGACATGGAGCTGCATTGATAATTTGGTCGAAGAAGTTATTAGCACTAACAGGTCCTTTGTTTGTAAATGCCGTTTTGCCGAAGTGGCCGTATGATCGGAAATGTCTTTTAATCGAATAGATCATTTGGTCGAAAAAGATGTTTGATAGAAATGGTCGTTTGGCAGAAAATGTTCTTTCTGCCGAATAACCATTTCGACCAAATTCAACCAAATTCAACTATTCAACCAAACGACTTTTTCGATAAAATGACCAGTCGATAAAATGACCGAATGACACTTTCGTCCGAATATCCTTTTCGGCCAAATGATCAGTCTACCAACGATGGCATTTTCTCTATCTGTGTATGCGCCTGGCAGATGTGGATACATAATTGAGTATCCCACTAATTAAAATAATAAATTTAAGCTTTCATTTTCTAATTTTGACTTAGCTCAATACTATAAAACCACGCCGACAAAACAATATGAAGTATGCTTCAGCATAATTACATTCAGATCTTTAAATTTTCATCGTCATGAAGCAACTTCGGTCCG
>NW_026942503.1:0-1003 GCF_024139115.2 Armigeres subalbatus
TGGTTTCGCTGGTAAACAAGGTTGCAACATAAAATATGGACATGAATCATAGAGGCGGCCGGATGAATAGCCGGAACCATTAGCACCGGCGAGGTTTCCATTTTTTTTTCGTGAATAGGACGAGAAACGACGGACTTGGTTATCCATTTCAGTCCGACAGGGGAGGATAATTTGCTTTTATTTGAAAATTGCTTATTGCAGGTCGTTCCTGGAAATGAATTACCTTCCTCGTTTCAGCGAAAACTTGAATTCAATTGTGCAGGAAGGGCTTTTGAAATCATTTCTACTAATTAGCATTACGGGTTGGAAGAAACCCTTGCCGTGTTTAACATTGGACCAGCTCAGCGTTGGTTTAATGATCATACTATAAAAGATAACCAAGAGACATAGAAACGAAAATTTTAAATCATTATTGTGTTGCCTCTATTCTTCATCTGCTGCAATTTTTCATTATCGTTCTTTTTTTCTTGTTCTGCTTACCTGTTCATTATTTTATTAGGTCCTATTTTCCTTCTTCAACAATAAGAAGTATAGTTAGGAAAGAACTATTCATTAACATATAAAATGAATTTCGGTGGAAGGTAAAACCTGGGAAATGATTGATCATCTGTGAGCCTTTTCATCCATTATGGCGAAATCATAGTTTGAGGACGAAACTTTTAAATTCTTCCAGCATACCGACGGTCGAATTCGTCGTCCCTTCACTCATTACACTCGAACCTTGGCCTGAATTCTCCAATCAACCACGAACAACTTTTGCTGGAAATTGAATTTGCCTTCTGTGCCTGCCGAGCTTCAGTAACTTTGTTAGCTCTGTGGACGACGACGACGACCGGCAAACAAACTCTGGACTAAAATCTCCCAGCAAACAGTGCGAAACTCTTCTTCGGCACTGTCCTTTGTTTGCACAATTCTTCCCAGCCAGTTGTTCCTCCCCATAGAACCTCCACGAACAAACTCGAGCGGCTCAAACTTTGTTATCTGCCTTCTTTTACCTCGACTG
>NW_026942504.1:0-16856 GCF_024139115.2 Armigeres subalbatus
TGGTGTTCAAACACAAAATCGACAAAAATGGTTTATGTACCACTTTCGCTGGCTCCGGCTCATTTGTCGACTCAGAATGGAAATATGTAGTAGGTGTTAATAGTAAAAAATTAACATTAAGTTTTGAAAACAGCTTTATGAATTTGTTCTGCGGTGCAGCCAAAAATTTTAGTGATACACGACCGTACGAGACAGTATGGTTTAAGTCAAAAGTTTCGAAATTCCGCGGAATTCCGTTAAAATTCGTTATAAACTAGTTTTTTTTCAGGCGAAACTTTCGTAATTTTACGAAACGAAACGAAATCAAGAAATCTGATTTCGTCATGCTCAAATTCCGCGAAATTCCGCGGAATTTCGTTTCGAACCAACTGAAACGAAATTTTTCGAAATACCGCATATGCTTATTGTAAGCCGCACAAGTGAAAACTTCAATGGTACATACACAGAATATAATAAAGAATGTTCACGAACATTAATGTAAAAAATGCAAAAAGAAATAAAAATCATGCTTTCACCAGCCATTTGTTCTATACTCCATCGTGCAGGCTTTTGATTCCATTCCATTCTATTGCTACTTTACTAATCAAATAGGTACACCCCATTCGATTTTGGCAACACGTTTGGTATTTTTATGTTGCCAAAATCGAATGTTGCCAAAATCAAATGGTTTTGATTTTTCATGATACTTCACATTTCTTCACTTATTGTAACACTGGACCAGGGGGGAAGACACTCGAATCATTTTCTAAATCATTCAGAAGATTTAAAAAAAATCAAAAGATTTAAAAAGATTCGGCGGGATGAATCTTTTTTTTCAATATTTCTCGCCGTGATGATGTGTTTTTTCAGTGTGGCGAGATCTCGGGCGAGACAAATGGAAGAAACAAAACAAACAACTCTGATAGTTGTTGTTTTCGGTGATGCTGTCGAGTCGTGCGGTCGTGCTGCAGCCCCGAGGATCCCGTAGGATGCCAAGGGCATTCTCGATTCTTCTGGAGGTGTTCCCACAGATCCGGTGTTCTCAAGAATCAGGAATGTCCCTTCGTGGGTGATAAGGTAAGATAACCTAGAAAATTTTATAACAGTTTTCACCTAATTTCGATCATTTTTTTTTCTTTCAGGTTCGGTTTGAATGATCTTCCACAAGGTATTTATTATATATTTATGTGAGCTTCAGGTGGATGCCGTCGCAAGAAATGCACCCCACGTACTTCGAATGATTTGTTCGTGGATTATAAATTTTTCCTGCAGAGCCTGCTCGTCGGCAGATTGATCCAATGGCAACATCTATTCGTCGATCAATCCGGTTTCCCTGATGTCACCCTGAGACGAGACCTGCAAAGACGCTGCTTCTTTTCTCTTGTTTTGACACTTGTTCTTCTTTTCATCACAGTTGACCATCGAGTTTCAACTGTTTACTCGACTGTTTCACCTAAGCCCCAGGTGGACCCTTCTGAGCACAATAAAAGTGTATCCAATTAACGAAATAGTTAATTCATTTTCATAAGGATTTTTATACCGGGAACAAAACACAGGTTTATTACTGATTATTAACAAGCTAAACGGAAGGTTTGGAATACTCGTTAAAGTAAAAAAGTCTTGGTAAAACAAAAATGATGTGGAATATTTTATTTGGGATACCAATACTTTCACTCAAAAAGCTGCTGGTTGCACCTGACAGTTCGTGACAGCAGTTGACTGGCAGCAGCTGAAGTTACATTTTTTCCTCTTTGCAGGTCTCGTCTCAGATGTCACCGGTTGAACAAGGTTTGTAACGCTTTGGCTCTGCTCTTGTCTTGCGTCCCATCAGGACATGCTGCCCGTTTTCCGGGTGGCACATATTACATTGTTCATATAAGTTATCGATTCCTTTTCTATACACCACGTCCACAAGACGCTTCGTGGGGGAAAAGCTTATCTAATTAAATTACATCATGTAGTGCATATCCTCCTGTAACTAGAATATCTTTTTATTCATGATTGTGATGCATATTCTTCTCATAATTCCCGGTAAGATTCCATTGAATGATATCACAAATTATGGTGGTTGTCGAATGAGAAAGAAATGTGCAATGGGTACTTGGCCAAGTTTTCCCTGGTGGTGTTAAAATTATATAAATAAATAATGCATTATTCCATTTTATTCATGATCTTTACATGTATCACGAAAAGTGATCAGCACTCGTAATATTACTCGCGACTTAGTTTTGAAGCATGATCGAACGTAACCTGGAAATGTGCCTTGAACAACAAGTTAGAGGCGGACAACCACGAAACGAGGAACCGCGTTAAAATGAAGATAGAACCCAAAATAGATTTCCCGTTAAAGCCGAAGGAAGGAGTAGCTTGGTGACCGAATAGACACAACGTCGGGCTATCAGATTGGCCACTGCCCTGGGATGCGCTGAGTATAACAAGGAGCAACGTGTATAGTCTTATAAGACGCTTCCATTTGAATGTCTTACATTGACTTCGCTAGGAGTGATAGGAGACCCTCCAGAGTTTCGAACTGCATCACTCAGTGGGTTCGAATATAATCTTTTAGGAATAGGTACCTAAGGCCATCTTTTACGGATTTTTATAGAATAGAATCCCTAATAGATTCCCAAATAAATATCGTTCTGAAATTCTTTATAACATTCTTTAGGGTTTTCAATAGAATTCTTTGTGGATTCCAATGAAATCCTTCAGAGATTCCGAATAGAGTTTACGAGGTTTCCGAATTAAATTCTTAAGGGATTCCGTTTAGCGATTCCGACTGGATTCTAGTAGCAACTCGCTAGGGATATCGAAAGATTCTTCAAGGATTTCGAATATAACCCTTCACGGAATCCAAACATAATCCTCCAGGTATTCCAAATGTCAAACTAAATTGATTCCAAATACAGTGCTGTGAGAAAACTCAATAAAATCCTTCAGGGATTCCTAAAGGAAATCGGGGCAAAATGTCATTCAAATGACAGGTAACATTGTGGAGAGATTTAATTCTTTAACAATAGATTCTATATTTTTAAGCAATGTACTTTTGGACAAATTTAAAGGGCCACACAAACGTTATGGGATAATCAAAAATTATTAAAGACACCCAATGAAATTCTCCAGAATGGAACCTCCGATGGAATCCTTCAGGGATCCACAATGAATCCCCCAGGAAATCTCCCTGGCAGAGAACCAGAAACCCTCAATGGAGTCCTCCAGATTTCCCAATAAAATCCCCCAGCAACATCCAAAACATCCACAAAGAATCCTCCAGGGATTCCCAATGGAATCCTCCAGGCATTCCCAATGGAATCCTCCAGGCATTCCCAATGGAATCCTCCAGGCATTCCCAATGGAATCCTCCAGGCATTCCCAATGGAATCCTCTAGGAATACCCAATGAATTCCTCCAGGGATTCCCAATGGAATCCTCCGTCATTCCCAATGGAATCCTCCGTCATTCCCAATGGAATCCTCCAGGAATTCTCGCTTAACTTTTCAAAAGGACCTAAGTAACATTTTTTTCATGAATTAATTTGAATAGCGCAATCAACAGAACAGCATGAAAGCTTTTGATTGCAATACTCAAATTAAATCATGAAAAAAATGTTACTCAGGTCCTTTTGAAAAGTTAAGCGAGAATTCCTAATGAATTCCTAAAGGGATTCCCAATGGAATCCTCCAGGGATTCCCAATGGAATCCTCCAAGGATTCCCAATGGAATCCTCCAAGGATTCCCAATGGAATCCTCCAGGGATTCCCAATGGAATCCTCCAGGGATTCCCAATGGAATTCTACAGGGATTCCCAATGGAATTCTACAGGGATTCCCAATGGAATTCTACAGGGATTCCCAATGGAATCCTACAGGGATTCCCAATGGAATCCTACAGGGATTCCCAATGGAATCCTACAGGGATTCCCAATGGAATCCTACAGGGATTCCCAATGGAAACCTCCAGGGATTCCCAATGGAATCCTCCAGGGATTCCCAATGGAATTCAATGGATTCAATGGAATTCTTCAGGAATTCCCAATGGAATCCTCAAGGGATACTAAATGGAATCCTTCAGGGATTCCCAGTGGAATCCTTCAGGGATTCCCTGTAAAATCCTTCAGGAATTCCGTGTGGAATCCATCAGGGATTCCCAGTGGAATCCTTCAGGGATTCCCAATGGAATCCTCCGGGCATTCCCAATGGAATCCTCCAGGGATTCCCAATGGAATCCTCCAGGGATTCCCAATGGAATCCTTCAGGGATTCCCAATGGAATCCTCCAGGGATTCCCAATGGAATCCTTCAGGGATTCCCAATGGAATCCTTCAGGGATTCCCAATGGAATCCTACAGGGATTCCCAATGGAATTCTACAGGGATTCCCAATGAAATCCTACAGAGATTTCCAATGGAATCCTACAGGGATTCCCAATGGAATCCTCCAGGGATTCCCAATGGAATTCAATGGATTCAATGGAATTCTTCAGGAATTCTCAATGGAATCCTCAAGGGATTCTAAATGGAATCCTTCAGGGATTCCCTGTAAAATCCTTCAGGAATTCCGTGTGGAATCCTTCAGGGATTCCCAGTGGAATCCTTCAGGGATTTCCAGTGGAATCCTGCAGGAATTTCCTCTGGAATCCTTCAGGGATTCCCAGTGGAATCCTTCAGGGATTCCCAGTGGAATCCTTCAGGGATTCCCAGTGGAATCCTTCAGGGATTCCCAGTGGAATCCTTCAGGGATTCCCAGTGGAATCCTTCAGGGATTCCCAGTGGAATCCTTCAGGGATTCCCAGTGGAATCCTTCAGGGATTCCCAGTGGAATCCTTCAGGGATTCCCAGTAGAATCCTTCAGAGATTCCCAGTGGAATCCTTCAGGGATTCCCAGTGGAATCCTTCAGGGATTCCCAACGGGATCCCCAATGGAATCTTCCAGTGGTTCTCAATGGAATCCTACAGATTTTCTTAATGGAATCCTTCAGATTCCACATGGCATCCTGCAGGGACTCCCGATGGAATCCTTCTGTGATTCCCAATAAAATCCCTCATCAACCCCAATAGAATCCTCCAGGGATCCTCAATGAAATCTTCCAAAGATTCCCAATGGAATCCACCAGTGATTTCCAGTGGCATGCTCCAGGGGTTCCCAATCTTATCCTCCAGGGACCCCAATAGAATCGTCCAGCGATTCCCAATGGAATCCTCCAGGGATTCCCAATAAAATCCTCAAGGGATTACCAATATAATTCTTCCATGAACCTCAATGGAAATCTCCAGGGAACCTCAATGAAATCCATCAGGGATTCCCAATGGAATCCTCCAGGAATTCCCAATGGAATCCTTAAGGGATTACCAATGTAATTCTCCAGGGATTTCTAATGGAATCCTCTAGGGATTCGCGATAGAATCCTCAGGCATTCACAATGAAATCCTCCAGGGATTTCCGATGGAATCCTCTAGTGATCTTCAATGAAATCTTCCAGTGATTTCCAATTCAATCCTCCAGGGATTCTCAATGGAGTCCTCCAAGGATTTCCAGTGGCATCCTGCAGGGATTGCCGATGGAATCCACCTGGGAATCTCAATTAAATTTCCCATGAACCCCAATGAAATTCCCCATGAAACTCAATTGAATCCTTCAGAAATCCTCAATTAAATCCTTCAGAAATTCCCAACGAAATGCTTCAGGGATTCGCAATGAAATTACCATAAAACCCCATATGATCCTCTAGGAAGCCAAAATGGATTTTTCCAATGATCCCCTATAAAATCCTTCAGAGATTCCTAATGGCATCCTCCAGGGATTCCCAATGGAATCCTCTAGCGATTCGCAATGGAACAAAAGTTTAATGTAGTGGACGCAGCGGTTCATCCCGAACAAAAAAAAATGATAGTTAGGTGAAACCGCCAAATGTTGAACGGCTAATTTTGTCAACTATTGTTAAACTTCCATAAGAAATGCACGTGCGTTTAACAATAGGCGAAGAAATTAACCATTCAACATTAAATCCAAATATAAAAGCTCTCACCGAGTAGGATGAGTATTTTGTATTGTATGGCCGCTACACGCATACTTCATCAGCAATTGCGCTCGGTTGACATTTGTAGAAACAATACATATGAGAGAGTTGGTTTCTAAATATAGATTTTCAGAGCTCGGCTTTGTGCCTGATGTTTGGAATTTGGTTTCATAAGTACCCGCTCTCGGGCAGCAGGGACTATGTCCAAGGGCTTGACGATCCCTCCCCAGGCTATCTGCGAGTTGTGGGGCTTGCCTAGGATGTGGTGGGGTTTGACAGTGGGCCCTGTTAAACCTCTATAAAAAGCTGCATGTATCCGCAAGTAGGCCCCACCAAAGCGACCGTGTGCCGCTCAAAGCGCACAAGCCCAAGTCCTGGTGTTAGGTGGGACGCTAGCTAAACAGCCCTGACACGACGGCCCCCCGACGAGACAGGAGGTTTGCGCAGGCCCAATAAGCCGCCTAGAAAACCAATCATTACGAACAATATAAGAGATAATGCGACTCGATATAATCGGCAAAGACCTAGGCGACGAATACAGGATCACGATTGGAAGCTTGGAACATGGAATTGCAAGTCGCTAGGTTTCGCAGGTTGCGACAGGATGATCTACGATGAATTACATCCCCGCAACTTCGACGTCGTGGCGCTGCAGGAGATTTGCTGGACAGGACAGAAAGTGTGGAAAAGCGGGCATCGAGCGGCTACCTTCTACCAAAGGTGTGGCACCACCAACGAGCTGGGAACCGGCTTCATAGTGCTGGGTAAGATGCGCCAACGCGTGATTGGGTGGCAGCCAATCAACGCAAGGATGTGCAAGCTGATGATTAAAGGCCGTTTCTTCAACTATAGCATCATCAACGTGCACTGCCCACACGAAGGGAGACCCGACGACGAGAAAGAAGCGTTCTACGCACAGCTGGAGCAGACATACGATGGATGCCCACTGCGGGACGTTAAAATCGTCATCGGTGACATGAACGTACAGGTAGGAAGGGAGGAAATGTATAGACCGGTCATCGGACCGGATAGTCTGCACACCGTATCGAATGACAACGGCCAACGATGCATAAACTTCGCAGCCTCCCGCGGAATGGTAGTCCGAAGCACCTTCTTTCCCCGCAAAAATATCCACAAGGCCACATGGAAATCACCTAACCAAGAAACGGAAAATCAAATCGACCACGTTCTAATCGACGGTAAATTCTTCTCCGACATCACGAACGTCCGCACTTACCGCAGTGCGAATATTGAATCCGACCACTACCTCGTTGCAGTATGCCTGCGCTCAAAACTCTCGACGGTGTACAACACGCGTCGAAGTCGGACGCCGCGGCTTAATATCGGGCGGCTACGAGACGGTAGACCAGCCCAAGAATACGCGCAGCAGCTGGAAGTGGCACTCCCAACGGAAGAGCAGCTAGGCGCAGCGTCTCTTGAAGATGGCTGGAGAGATATTCGATCCGCCATTGGTAGCACCGCAACCGCTGCACTTGGCACGGTGCCCCGGATCAGAGAAACGACTGGTATGACGGCGAATGTGAGCAGTTAGTGGAAGAGAAGAATGCAGCATGGGCGAGATTGCTGCAACACCGCACGAGGGCGAACGAGGCACGATATAAACAGGCGCGGAACAGACAAAACTCGATTTTCCGGAGGAAAAAGCGCCAGCAGGAAGATCGAGACCATGAAGAAACGGAGCAACTGTACCGCGCTAATAACACACGAAAGTTCTATGAGAAGTTAAACCGTTCACGTAAGGGCCACGTGCCACAGCCTGATATGTGTAAGGACATAAACGGGAACCTTCTTACGAACGAGCGTGAGGTGTTCCAAAGGTGGCGGCAGCACTACGAAGAACACCTGAATGGCGATGTGGCAGACGAAGATGGCGGTATGGTGATGGACCTGGGAGAACGCGCGCAGGACATAATCTTCCCGGCTCCGGATCTCCAGGAAATTCAGGAGGAGATTGGCCGGTTGAAGAACAACAAAGCCCCTGGGGTTGACCAACTACCAGGAGAGCTATTTAAACACGGTGGTGAGGCACTGGCTAGAGCGCTGCACTGGGTCATTACCAAGATTTGGGAGGAGGAAGTTTTGCCGCAGGAGTGGATGGAAGGTGTCGTGTGTCCCATCTACAAAAGGGCGATAAGCTGGATTGTAGCAACTACCGCGCAATCACATTGCTGAACGCCACCTACAAGGTACTCTCCCAAATTTTATGCCGTCGACTAGCACCAACTGCAAGGGAGTTCGTGGGGCAGTACCAGGCGGGTTTTATGGGTGAACGCTCCACCACGGACCAGGTGTTCGCCATTCGCCAAGTACTGCAGAAATGCCGCGAATACAACGTGCCCACACATCATCTATTCATCGACTTCAAAGCCGCATATGATACAATCGATCGGGACCAGCTATGGCAGCTAATGCACGAACACGGTTTTCCGGATAAACTGATACGGTTGATCAAGGCGACGATGGATCGGGTGATGTGCGTAGTTCGAGTTTCAGGGGCATTCTCGAGTCCCTTCGAAACCCGCAGAGGGTTACGGCAAGGTGATGGTCTTTCGTGTTTGCTATTCAACATCGCTTTGGAAGGGGTAATACGAAGAGCAGGGATTAACACAAGTGGTACAATTTTCAATAAGTCCGTCCAGCTATTTGGTTTCGCCGACGACATAGATATTAGGGCACGTAACTTTGAGAAGATGAAGGAAGCCTACATCAGACTGAAGAGGGAAGCTAAGCGGATCGGACTAGTCATCAACACGTCGAAAAAGAAGTACATGATAGGAAGAGGTTCAAGAGAAGACAATGTGAGCCACCCACCGCGAGTTTGCATCGGTGGTGACGAAATCGAAGTGGTAGAAGAATTTGTGTACTTGGGCTCACTGGTGACTGCCGAAAATGACACCAGCAGAGAAATTCGGAGACGCATAGTGGCTGGAAATCGTACGTACTTTGGACTCCGCAAGACGCTCCGATCGAATAGAGTTCGCCGCCGTACCAAACTGACAATCTACAAAACGCTCATTAGACCGGTAGTCCTCTACGGACACGAGACCTGGACGATGCTCGTGGAGGACCAACGCGCACTTGGAGTTTTCGAAAGGAAAGTGCTGCGTACCATCTATGGTGGGGTGCAGATGGCGGACGGTACGTGGAGGAGGCGAATGAACCACGAATTGCATCAGCTGTTGGGAGAACCATCCATCGTTCACACCGCGAAAATCGGACGACTGCGATGGGCCGGGCACGTAGCCAGAATGTCGGACAGTTACCCGGTGAAAATGGTTCTCGACAACGATCCGACGGGCACAAGAAGGCGAGGTGCGCAGCGGGCAAAGTGGATCGATCAGGTGGAAGATGACTTGCGGACCCTCCGTAGACTGCGTGGTTGGCGACGTGTAGCCATGGACCGAGCCGAATGGAGGAGACTCTTATATACCGCACAGGCCACTTCGGCCTTAGTCTGAATAAATAATAATAAAGTACCCGCTAAGCTACGCAGGACGAGGGAGGGTCGTGGGATCAAACTCCACCGAAGGAAGTGGTTACCCTCCAATGCATTTTTCAAACTAAATCTTTCACATGTTGTGCATAAACAAATTAATGTTAATGACATTTTACAACGCTTATTTGAAACACATAGTTCGTATATGTTTGCTTTTGAATGCAGGGTGCGTATAATGGGGGGGGGGATGATCTGACTTGCCAATATCCCCAAGACAGCCATCTTGGATTTTTGTATGGAATTTATGCTGGTTTGTTTACTTTTTGCACTGAAAATATGCTTTCCCCCTCCCCTCGCTGGTTATTCCCATCTACTAACGAGGTCGTTCAACCTTTACATATAAACGGGCCTTGTCTGAATGTTTCATCTTCTTTTTTCCGTCATTACGTAATGTACATCTGTTAAGACATCGCACCTAGGCCCAGGCCCGGGACTACGTTGATAATAGCAAAATAACTACAAATTATCTTCAATGAATCATCTTAAATACATATCATTGATCCTCATCAGCATTATTTCTTTTTTTTTCGTTTTCAGCAACATTAATCCGCAAAAACCGGAACCGATTTTAACGTTCCGGCCTACTCCTACGAGAACGTGTCCTCCAATGCAAAGCACAGCACTAGTCACGGTCAGATTGCAGGATTATCGAATCTCCAGCCGCAGCAGCAGCGCTGCCCACTTCTTTCTCAATGAGTTGTCGATGGTCGCAATCCTTGAAGACTGGCGAATCTACTCAAATTCCAAGAGTAGCAAAAGGATCTAGATTGGCTCGCCACCTATTGGAGATCATCACGATAATCCATTCTGTAGACGGGATCTAAAGACAATTTAACAATAAAAACCCAAGGAACAACAATTTTCAAAGTCGATATGTATTCATCAATAAACTATACTTTATTTTAACTTTTTTTTAATAGAACTAGATGAAATAAAGTTGTTTCATTCTAACCTACAAACGATATTTTTCATTCTAACTAATTCATTATTTACATTATTTGTACTCGTGAGCTACGTGGCGATATGATGCGGTTAGCGATATCAGTCGTCTAAGCGCAAGTATTGTAAAGTGTGGGTTTGATTCCCGTCCTAGTAAAAAAATCACGAATTAGTGATGCAGGGAAATATATGAAACCGAGCTGTCTACTCCGGCGATCAGCCAACTCATATTTCCAATTCTGCTATGGTCGTTTTTAATATAGAATTTCAGAAATATAGACAATTTCAATATAGAATTTTAAAATCACTGAAGAGTATGCCGAAAGAATTCCTGGAGGAATTTACGAAGGCATCCCATATGTTTACCACTAATCCATACACTTTTCTCCACAGATAGCCCGGTGATCAACACAACATGAGTGAAACTCATGATTGAACATCTATGAACCGTTGTGCCTATCTAACAAAACGTTTTACCACTTTCAAAAAAAATCCTGGAAAAATTACCTAAGCAATTTCTGGAGAAATCTCGGATTTATTCGGGAAATTAATTGGGGATTGCTTCGTAAATTCTCTTCCGTGACCATAGGAGTTATAAGCGTAATTTTCTAAATCATTCCTGGAGGAATTTCCAGGAATTCTATTTGAGCCCACGAAAGAGTTCTTGGAAGAATTCCCAAATGGATTCTTCAGGGAATTTTTGAAGGAGAACCTAGAAGGATTAAAAAAAAATCTAGAGGAATTTGTGAAGGAATTTTGCTAAAGGAACTTTTGAAAGAATTTTTGAAGGAATTCCTAATGGATTTCCCAAAGGAATTTCTAAAGGTATTCTCGAACGAATTCCTGAAGAATTTTCGAAGAATTCCTCAAAAGGATTCCAAAATAATTTTCATAATATATTTCTGAATAGATTCTCGAAGAAATTTTGAAACGAATTTCTATGGAAATTCTGAAGAAATTTCTGAAGGAATTCCTTAAAGGATTTCCGAAGGTTCAAAGCGGTTCAAAGAAATTTCTGGAAGAGATGCTAAACGAAGTTCTTTAGGAATGTCCGAAGAAGTTAACGGAGGAATTTCCAAAGAAATACCTGGAACAATTTACTTTAGGGATTCCAGAAATAGTTTTCGAAGAAATTCCTGAAAGAATTTATTGAAATTTCCAAAGGAATTCGTAAAGAAATTCCCGAAGTAATCTTTAAAGGATTTTTCGTAGGAATATCCGGAACTTCAATAAGCTGTTTGTTGTAAATCATCTTGTAGTGCATCTTTGGTTTCATCACCAATATCGGTTAGACACTAATAGTACCGGTACGTTGACTTGACTGCTAGGATCCAAGCAAACTAGATGTTGGTTACGAGAACAGGAGCGAAATTAACAATCTTATACTTTTGACATTTTTAAGGGAACTGGCAGGAGTTTTCAAAGGAATTTCTATCAACACTTCCGAAAAAATTGCTAAAGCAATTTCTGTTAAGACTTGTATGGAAATTTACAAAGGAATCCCCAAATGATTTTCTAAAGAAATTTCCTTAAGAGTTCTGAAGGAATTCCCGAAGAAATTCAGAAGTTTTCTAAATTCCAGTGGAATTCCTTAGAAAATTTTCGAAAGAATTCTCGAAGAAATTTCCAAAGAAATTTCTATAGAAATTCTTCAAGAATTTTTAAAAACCTTCTGAAGAAATCTCCAAACTATTTTACGAAGGTATTTCCGAGAGATGTTCGCAAGAAGTTTTCAAAGAAGGAATTTCCAAAAAAATAACATAGGAATCTCTGAAGAAATTTTTCAAGGAATTTTCGGAACTATTCCTTGAAGTTTTCTAAAGTTTTTGTAAAGGAATTTTCGAATGAAATCCTGGAGGAAGTTCCGAAGTAATTCCTGAGGTAAATTCCGAAGCAATTCTTAAAATCCTTTTTGAGGGAATTTTTGAATTCATTTTCGGAGGATTTTCCAAAGGAATTCCAGATGAGTTTTCGAAGGAATACCTGGAAGAATTTGCGATGGTATTTCTAAAGAAATTTTTGATGACAGGCTACTGCAACTTCTGGATGAACTTGCGATGGAATTCCTGGAGGTATTTATTAAAGAATATATGGAAGGAAATTCCCATAGAATTCCCGAAATTAGAAATAAAAACATTTAGAATAATTCGTAGAGGCTTTTCCTATTAAACTAAACAATTTCAAGACGATTAAATACAATTAAAATAAGTGTTGACCTTAATCTTATATATAAAAGTCATACAGTAATAAAAAAAATTAAAAATTCAATTAATATTTCGTTATAGGTAGGTATTTGAATCTGCCTGAAATCGTTTTAACTAATTAATCGCTCAACTTGTTGACCCCTCCATTATATTATAGTTCTTATTGCTGTCGCCAAATTATAATCGATTACGCCAAAATTGCCGGTGTCTCACCATTTCAGGACTCTGGTAAAAACGACGATGGAACTCGTTTGAAATCCAGTTAGGCGGTGGCCTTTTCTTTTAAAAAGCGTTTTTCGCAATATTTATTTGTATGAATTGATTATGAATCTGCAAAAATCTATATGTGACACGTTTATTTTTACCTGGAAATTTATGAAAAGTACCTGGAACAATCAGGGAATTTTGTTTTTACAGATGAGTAGACACCCTGATGGAGTTTGAGCACTCCTGTAGATCGTTGCTCGACTGGAAAGAAGTACACATGTTTGGTGGTGCACGTAGGTGACTTGGTGATTTAAGAATCACAAATCAATTACCGGAAATTTTCTGGGATTCCCGAAGCTACTTGAAATTCAGTCACACTAAACAGCGGCTCCTGCCAAAAACTGTCGTCGAAAACCGGTGGGAATATCGTTCTGAACGTTAGATATACCGATTAAACTGATTGGCTAATGTTTGAATTTCGTTATATGGCATGGGTTCTACCAAATCGGTTCTAATCTACCAAATCGGGTTCTACAAAAAATAACCCATTTTTCTGCTTAAGTTTTCGTTTGGCAGATTTAATTGATCATAAATTGTATTGGCGATTTGGCGTTGCAAGAAAAAGAAGAAGCAGAATGTCGCGCATTCAAAAAGTTAGCCAATCGCATATCCTTCAATCCCATAACTGCGGATATCCTACAACAAATGTACTTACGAATTGATATGAAATGATCTTTTTTTCTTTTTACGGACAAAATATCACAAGTCAGTTAAAAAGCCACTTGGTGCGGATTGGCAGAACCCCCACCATATGATGTATTCAATAGGTAATCGTTTATATCGCTTACAAAGTTCTAAATAATTATGTTAACTGTAAAAAAGGGTACATAAGACTCATCACGTTTCTTAATAGACACTGTTTCTTCAAACTAGCTGGTTTTATGTCGAGCGGCGATACTGAGGAATTTACAGTTTCTTTGTGACTTTTCAGTATACGTAACGTAGCGTTTCGTCGTTTGTTTTTTGGCAGGTTAATTCTTTCCTGGTTCTTTCTACATGCTAATTTTATTTTTTTTTCACCACTGTAAGTTTTCGGGTGGGCAATGCAAGACAAACAATAACTTGTGGATTGAAGTGTTTGTAACTCAATTAAACAGAATAAAACAACGAATTAATACAGACATAGCACCTTCACGATCCTGCCGGAGTAAGAAAACAAAAATCTTTTTCTCTGAATTGAATCAATTAAAGCGAGAACGAATGCTCAATACGAACGTAAAGCTGTAACAACGAAGACGGTGCAGGATCCACTCGTTGATTGAGCATACCACCGGCAACATTCATCAGGCTTAGTCGTCCTTCGAAGGAGGTATTGGTTACGTTACCATTGCTGTTGTTGATATTTCCTAGCGATATGCCACAGTTGAAGGTTGCTCGCCTTCGACACTCCTGCGTGTTTGAGGATAATCTGTGTCTCTCCTCCCCACGGACAACTCAGGCATTGCCTTGCGCCATTCGTGCACATGAGGAAACTTGCCTCTGTCTATCGAACACTCTTCGAGCACATTCAACACATCCACGTCCTGCTTGCTTGGTTCCTGCCCCTCAATAAATAATTTGTAACGTTTCTTTGTGCCATCACTGCTACCGCTCCCACTACCACTGCTTCTAAAATCATCCCCACGTTATTCCACATCAAGGAACTGGTCTTCGTCCGCACTCAGCATCGCTTTGTCCTCACCTGAACGTAACAAAGTGGTTAAATCGAATTCGTTTGATTTGTTCGAGAAAAACAAAGGACTCGATGGAGGTGTCTAATAAGTCACGTTTGGGTCATCCAAATTGGAATCGCTCTCTAGTTCGGAATCACTGCAACTAAAATACACGTCTTCTTCCTCGCCGGACTGCTCCCCGAACGCCGTGACGGTTGGATTCCGATACATATCGAAATTCCCCAACTGCGTCCCTATAGCAGTTCGACCCAGACTGGAAACCGTTTACTCAGAGCCGTAGCTGAACTGCTGCTGTTACTGATACCGCTCGATGCTGTACCGCCAACTTCCGTTGCTCGCGCCGTTTGGTTGAGCACTTGGCGTGAACCCCGTTGAACCGGTAGTTGCAACAGTGCACCAGCGGATCTTCACGCCACGGCCGACTGCAACATGCTTCTGTTTCGAGAAACGGGAGACGATTCCTGTCTGGATCGGGTGTGCCCGCTGTAGGGATCGTAAAGCATTATAAAATGAATAAGAAGTATAAATATATATAGAAGAAAAATATAAAAATATTATAGAAGTATAAATAATAACCTGGCTGTTGGCGGCCATAAGTTCGTCCTTCTTGTGGATGTAGAAATCAAGGAAGTTTTGCAAACAAATCAGACTATCGTGCAGACCAGCCGAATTCAACTCTCGACTTTTGTCCAGCAGAACTTTTAGACGATGGATCACACTCCGCGATGTCTCGCTCTGTTTCTCGATGTTGATCACCACTACCTGGGCATAGCGCAAGTGCACCTTGCTGGAATCTATCGACCCGAACGCGGCATCCTTTCGGTAGTTGTCGGCCATGGTGACTTACGAACGCATTCCATTACCGCCTGGTGGAAAAATCCACTGAATTCCAGCATAATGGTGCTGTTGCTGCTTTCGTCCAGGTTCTTGACGTTTTGGCAAACACCTGCAGCGAATTATGCGTAATTAACAGGTACGGATTGCTGATTTTTTAGCGGATGAGTTCCGGTGTTGACGACGTCTGATTGCCTAAACGTTTCCGTTTCCTAAACGTTTTATCTGAAACAAACTTAACCAACCGATCGGACTCCACTGCTGGTCGATCGTCGATGTCCTTTCCGTTGGGAGCTGAGGAATTTCACCGTTTCGGTGGCAGAGTCTGATTTCTTTTTGACAGATGATGCACGAGTACACTGAAACAAATTAGAGCGGGATTGAACAGGCGAGATTTGAAATGATTCAAAAAGATTCAGAAAAATTTACAAAAAAATACAAAAATGAGAAAAAAAAATTAATCAAAAGATTCAAGTGTCTAACCCCCTGCACTGGACACACTGTGACACTTTTTTACGCAGATATTCAAATCTAAGGATTATTCTTGTTCTTATGAACAATTTTTTACGTCCCAAGATAAACAAATTTTTCTACCACTTCAAGTTTTCCACCATCCATTTACCACCACCACTAATGAACCCACGTTGATTGCAATTATGTACTTCGTTCTGCTGGAATTGATCATGAGTCAAAACCTAGCTGTCTCCCTCTCAAAAGGCACAAAAGCCAATTCCACGGCATGGCGATTAATCCCGATAATATCGATATCGTCCGCAAAGCCCAGGAGAATTTTATTCGTTTTCTTTATTTGTTAGGCACTCTGCGTTACTTAAACGCTACTGTGCCGAGATCTACTATGATATTCTGCTGTACAGAATATACACAAAATCTATTTTTAGATTTCCATTACTCATAATTGTGTCGTTGCCAATCCATCTCATCGTGAGTTTTTTGTGCTCGTTGTGGCTGCGGATCCGGTGACTGACGAAGTTTTGGTGGATGGGCTGGGATTCGAACCCATGATTATGCGCTTGTAAGGCAAACGTGTAGCCAACTACGCCACGGAACGACCCCGCCCCTTCCCAGGAGCATATGCGGTCTCTTTACACACCAGCTTTCCTAATCGGTCCTTCGAGCGCTATATTGAACAGTAGATTTGAGAGTACATGTATGGTGATCTAAGGTAGCCATGTAAACCCATCTAAGGTAGCAAATGATGTCGATATTTTATTCGCAACCCTTACACTTGATTTCGATCCGTCCAACGGTACACGAATCAGCCGTATCAATTTCGCCGGAAAACCATATTCTATCATAATTTGTCATATTTCATTCCGTTTCACTGAATCGTACGCCGCCTTGAAATCAATAAACAGATGATGTGTCTGCAAGTTGTACTCACGGAATATATCAAGGATTTATCTCAGGG
>NW_026942505.1:0-1000 GCF_024139115.2 Armigeres subalbatus
AGGCGCCGCTTAACGTTACCGGACCGATCCTCTGACTGCTGCCGGGCGCGATTGGAGCGCGCCGCAGTCCCTCCCTCGCCGACACTCGAGGTGGTGCCAATCACCTCTTGCGTCGAGACCTTCCCTCCAAGGAAGGAGAAGGGTTTCTGTTTCGGATCCTTGCTGATATTGTTTCGACCGCTTGTGAACTCGATGATCTCATCGAGCTGCTTGGCGACTAGCCGGATACCGGTTAGAGGCTCGCCTGGTGTATTGACTGCCCGAGCATCGCACCCCTCCCGCTGGGGTAGTGCTAGTCCCGTGCAAACTAGCTATACTACCTCAACACCGTTCTCCTCCCTAGTGGGAGGAGACCTCGCTAGACCCCTACTTGCGAAGGGATCTCCCGCTGCGCCTACGGCGCCCTTACCTCTGGAAACTAGAGTACTTGACATAGCTCATGGGTCCCCCTTGCAGCTGCCATCGAATCCTACTGAAGTAGTCGCCTCTGTGATCTCATGGTTGTCTATGCTTGCGAGCAAGCAGGGAGGCCATGCGTGGGTTGACACTCTCGTGTTCAGAGCCAGATCGGCGTTAGTCAGGTAGTTCATCCGAGCCTACTTCTGTCTGGTCACCAAACAGGCAGCAGGATTGGACATCGTGCCACAAGGCCCGCCACGGTTTTATGGGATGGAAGGCAGCTTTGCTATTAGCCCACCCGTCGTTTCGGGTCGGTTTCACCCGGCTTTACTAAGGGAGTAGAATGACTCGGCTGTCAGCCCTTACAATACACAATATAACAATATACCAAAACACAAACTTTAACGCGCCTGCCAGAACCGTAATTGTGACTTAACTGGCAGTCTAAGTTTCAATGTGCTAACCAGCGCTCCAGTCGTCGTAGTCCATTTAGTCGCCTAGCCCTTCAACTGCCGTTGATACGCTATCATTTTCTATTTATCAACTTCAAAGCCGCATATGATACAATCAATCGGGACCAGCTATGGCAGCTAACGCACGA
>NW_026942506.1:0-52023 GCF_024139115.2 Armigeres subalbatus
CCAGGGATTTTCGGTCCGCTGAGCAGTGGTCGCAGATTGGCTACCATCACCCTTGGGTTTAGTAGCCTGGACCGCACCGTTGCCCTTCCCTCGTGCTTTCGCCTGATTGGGTGCCCTCTCTCGACGATCGGGCGCCCTATCAAACTCGACCGTACCGCTATCCGTAACAGTAAGGCGCCGCTTAACGTTACCGGACCGACCCTCTGACTGCTGACAATCACCTCTTGCGTCGAGACCTTCCCTCCAAGGAAGGAGAAGGGTTCTGCTGGAGTACGTGTCTCCCCCTTCTCGCTTCCAACCTCCCTCCTGGTGAGCGTGCCATGTTCGCGTTTTACCGCTTGAACCGACTGTCGAAGTACCAGAAGTTTCTGTTTCAGATCCTTGCTGATATTATTTCGACCGCTCGTGAACTCGATGATCTCATCGAGCTGCTTGGCGACTAACCGGATACCGGTTAGAGGCTCGCCTGGTGTGTTGACTGCCTGAGCATCACTCTGGCTGTCAACCCCTGCCGCTGGGGTAGTGCTAGTCCCGTGCAAACTAGCAACTGCATCAACACCATTTTCCTCCCTAGTGGGAGGAGACCTCGCTAGACCCCTACTTGCGTACTTGACATAGCTCATGGGTCCCCCTTGCAGCTGCCATCGAATCCTACTGAAGTAGTCGCCTCTGTGATCTCATAGTTGTCTATGCTTGCTCGCAAGCAGGGAGGCCATGCGTGGGTTGACACTCTCGTGTTCAAAGCCAGATCGGTGTTACTCAGGGAGTTCATATGAGCCTACTTCTGTCTGGTCACCAACCAGGCAGCAAAATTGGACAGCGTGCCACAAGGCCCGCTACGGTTCTATGGGACGGAAGGCAGCTTTGCCATTAGCCCACCCGCCGTTTCGAGTCGGTTTCACCCGGCTCTACTAAGGGAGTAGAAAGACTCGGCTGTCAGCCCTCGCAATACACAATATAACAATATACCAAAACACACAACCTTTAACGCGCCTGCCAGAACCGTAATTGAGACTTAACTGGCAGTCTAAGTCTCAATGCGCTAACCAGCGCTCCCTTCGATGTAGTCCATTTAGCCGTCTAGCCCTTCAACTGCCGTTGATACGCTATCGTTTCCAGCGAACACCGCGCGGAGGCGAACTACGCTGCCCGCCATGGACCCCCCCCTTGTGTGCTAGTAATGGACCCTTTGGTATATTTACATTTACAAATTAGTTAATATAACTAAATTTCTGCTTCCCTGTCCATAACAAATGTATGAAACTGCTGTCCTGTTACATGAAGCAACTTCACCCGACGGAAGTTTGCAGATAGGGAGTGAGTGCTAGTAATGGACCCCGTGCGTATAATTGACCCCCTAAATAAAAACCAAAAGTTAACGCTGGCATCAACGATTTCCTGCAAATTTCCATTGGATAAAATTGCTTCACATATCACGGTAGTTGTTCCATGCAATTGTTTTGGCTTGGGATACTCAAGTTAAGTTATATTAACTAATTTGTGAACATAAATACGTTAGAGGGTCCATTACTAGCACACAAGGGGGCGTCCATAATAGGCAACAGGAACATGTGGAAATGGAACATGTAAATCAAATGTGGGGAGCATAATACGTATGTAAGCAAAGTCTATGTTGCGTATTATGATCCCGGGGGTGGCCATAATCGGCAATCTGGCTACATTATTTTAAAATACTTATTTTAGTAACAAAAATGAATGTTTAAGCATCTTTTATATACGAAACGCATTGCTGATAACTTGTTCTTTGGTGCTACAGAATTGCAATATGTCATGAGTCTGACTCTAGCGAAGCGATTTAAGTCGTTAAGGGGTCCATTACTAGCACTCACTCCCTATGTTGTGGAGTAAAATCTGACTTTGAAGAAGCAGTGAGTAAATGTATCGCATGTCGAAGGGCCGTCCATAGGGCAAGACATTCGGAAATGGAGAGGAAAAGCCCGTAGGAGGCCCGACTTCCACAAATGATGCGCCTTTGTATTTCACGACTAACATAGTTATCAGCCGTTAGCAAAGATCCAAGGTAGACGAATTCTTCGACCACCTCGAAGGTATCCCCGTGTATCGTAATACTGCTTCTCAGGCGGGCCCTGTCGCGCTCGGTTCCGCCCACAAGCATGTACTTTGTCTTTGACGCATTCACCACCAGTCCAACTTTTGTTGCTTCACTTTTCAGGCGGGTGTACAGTTCGGCCGACAATGTCCATGTCATCCGCGAACCAAATAAATTGACTGGATCTAATGAAAATCGTACCCCGGCTCTCCGCATGACACCTTCTAGCGTAATGTTGAACAACAGGCACGAAAGTTCATCACCTTGCCTTATTCCCCGGCGCGATTCAAACGAACTGGAGTGTTCACCCGAAATCTTCACACAGTTTTGCACACCATCCACCTTTGCTTTGATCAGTGTGGTAAGCTTCCCAGGGAATCTGTTCTCGTCCATAATTTCTCATTGCTCTACGCGGTCTATACTGTCGTATGCCGCCTTGAAATCAACGAAGAGATGATGCGTTGGGACCCGGTATTCACGGCATTTTTGAAGGATTTGCCGATGTCGCTTTTTAAACCCGTGATATTGGCGTTTCCGGACTTGTTCAGAATGGTGCTGCAGAAGTGTTTAGTAGATGGTTACTTTCAGACTATATGGAAGATCTAAAAACTGGTGCTGCTGCCGAAACCAGGGAAACCACCGGCGAATCCAGCATCGTATAGGCTCATGTACCTGCTGGATACACTGGAAAAGCGTCTGGAAATGATTATCCGTAATAGGCTGGGCGAGACCGGCTTAACTTCCTGTGTTAGATCCTGTATAAAAATCTGCTTCCAGAACCGGATTCTGCTTTACGATACGAATTCGGGACAGAAGCCGATCAGGATACCGGTGGGCGTTCCACTAGGCTTCAAACTCGCGAGTGTCGACCAGTGTCGTAACGAGAAGCGGCAACTAAGATCAAATAGAATATAGTTTTTTTTAAATTATTTAAACTTCTTTTTCATAATTTTGTCCATCTGATGTTCGAAGGTAAATGAGAGTACCCTGCTCTAGGCCGCCCTGTAAACTGTTTGAGATGCAGCTCAGGGCTTTCATCGTTCTAATACAGCTGTTTGGTATAATTTGCCAAATTTATTTGATTGTTAAATCTTCTCTATTAGTCGCATTCAATTCAACTTAATTTGCCAATTTGTTTAACCGAAACATATGTTAAAACTTGTTTAGTTATTCAATTCACTTATGATAAGACAAGTTTGTACTATTCCATTTTATTCCTTGACATTTCAGATTGTAACGTTTTACGTTTTTCATTTATGTAAATTTCCATAGCTTTAGACGTTTTTATCTTTTTAAGCAAAATAAAGTGTAAACAAGTTTTTGTAATTTATTTTTATTATTGAGTCTGATAGTTTTTACGTGTCGTCTGTTTTAGTTTAATTTAATATTTGTAGCTTTGGACGTATTCTTCCTTTTTAAGTAAAATCATGTTGAAATTCAAAATCAAATTCGGTACGCGTCAACGAGAAAGCAAGTCGACTAAATGTTGTGATGATTAAGTACTATGACGACAGCCATACTCAATATGGCAACAAAACTTTGTATTGTTCCATGCAGTAAAGTTAGCTCTATGTTTCCAAAGGCGCGAACTCAAAGTCGCCATTTGAAATTTAAATTGGCGCAATTGTTAAATAATGGGTTAATTGTTGCAGAAGATTTCTTGTTCAAGAAAAAACTTAAACTCGTTCATTTCGCTTCCATAACGGCTGGCATATAGAAGTTTTACGAGTTTTAGAAATTATAGAGTTTGAGTAAAGTTCAGTTTGTCAAGGTAACTAAAGTGATTGGAGTGATTTTGTACGTGATTGTAATTAGTTTTTTCGTTCGTTCTTTAGATTTGATTCGATTGTCGGTGTAGCCGACTTTCGTTAAGTTCTATTTTAAAAGTGTAGTTTACAAAAAAAAGATAATTTTTTGTCGAACTACTCGTTATCTGTTAAATGTTAATTAATGTTTCGCGTTGGACTTCCAGTGCGTGGCGCTTTTTTGGTACGGGCTGGAATTTTCGGAGTCGACGAAAAGGGTTTGCGGCATTTCCGCCGTTTTATCGTTTGGAGGAGATTTTTGTGGAGTCCGTACGCTCGTCGGGTTGGGGACAAAAGGTCGAAAGGACAAAAGGTCGAAAGGACAAAAGGTCGAAAGACAAAACGTCGAAAGACAAAAGGTCGAAGGGACAAATGGTCGAAGGGACAAATGGTCGAAAAGGACAAAAGGTCGAAAGGATAAAACGTCAAACGGGACAAAAGGTATAAAAGGACAGAACATCGAACGGGACAAAAGGTCGAAAGAAACTAAATCTGTGTCAAAAGGTCGAAGGACAAAAGGTCGAAGGGTCAAAAGGTCGAAAGGACAAAAGGTCGAATGGACAAAAGGTCGAAGGGTCAAAAGGTCGAAGGACAAAAGGTCGAAAGAACAAAAAGACAAGCAATGAGATGGGAGTTGTGAGTAGTGACAAGTGAGATGAAAGATGGAAGAAGTGAGCATAGATAAATGAGAAGTGAGAAGTGAAAAGTCAGAAGTGAGAAGTGAAAAGTAAGAAATAATAAGTAAAAAGTGACAAGTGAGAAATGTAATGAGAGAAGTGAGGAACGGAGAAGTAAGAAGTGAGATGTAAATAAGAAGTGAACAGGAAGAAAGAAGAGAGGAGGAAACATAATGTATGAAAGAGAAAGTAAGAGATAAAAAGAACAGAAGAAGATAAAAGAACAAAGAAAGAAAGAAGAAGGAAGATGGGAGAAGGAAAAAATAAGGATTGAAGAAAGAAGGACGAAAAACTGAAAATATAAGAAGGAAGAAAAAGGAGAGAAGACACAATGAAGCAAATAAAAAAAAAGAAGGAAGAAGCAGGAAAAGAGAAGAAAGATGGAAGAAATAGGGAATAAAGAGGAGAGAAATAAGAATGAAAGAAGGAAGAGAAAAGGAACAAAGAAGGAAGAAGGAAGAAATAAAGAAGAAAGGTGGAAGAAATAAGGAACAACGAAGAGAGAAATAAGGAAGAAAGAAGGAAGAAAGGAAGAAGAAAGAAAGAAGGAAGAAAGAAGGACGAAAGAAAGAAGAAAAAAGAATAAAAGGAGGAGAGAAGCAAAAATGAAAGAATAAAGAAGGAAAAAAAGAAGATAGTAAAAAAAGAAAGAAAACAGGAAACAAAAAAGAAGAAGAAATAAAGGGAAAAAGGGGAGAGGAAGGGGAAAAGAGAAAGAAGAAAAAGAGAAGAAAAAAGGAAGAGAGAAGAGAAAAAAGAAGAAATAAGCAATTAGGAAGAAAGAAGGAAAAAAGAAGGAAGAAAAAAAGTGGAATAAAGGAAGAAAGATGAAGGAAAGAAAGAAGAAAAAAGGAAAAAAAAGTTACAAATAAAGAAGATGAAATATGGAAGGAAGAAAGAAGAAAGAAGAAAGTAGAAAAAAGAATTGAAGGAAGGAAACATATGAAGTAAGAAGGAAAAAGGAAGAAGGAATAGAATAGAAGGTAAAAGAAATAAGGAAGAAAAAAGAAAAACCTTTCGTCCTTTCGACCTTTTGTCCTTCGACTTTTTGACGCATTTTTTTTGACCTTTTTTTGACCCTTCGACCTTTTGTCCTTTCGACCTTTTGACCTTCGACCTTTTGTCCTTCGGCCTTTTGACTTTCAACCTTTTGTCCTACAACCAAAGAAACTTAAGATCAATAAGATTAAAAGGTCGAAAGGGACAAAAGGTCGAAACGGACAAGGAACTGAAACGGAGAGAGTCAATCTAGCACCAGAGTTGTCGTACACAGTTAGCAAAAAATCTGTTTTTTTATTTTTTACAATTTTTTAACAATTAAATAAAATTCATTTAGTGAGTACAACTAATAGATGGATGTTGAGTTTTTTAAATGTCCCTTCGATCTGTCAAAATGGTGCACACCGCACAACAAATACACAGGCGTATATTACACGCCGCTGTATTTTCAATGCGTGAGCCTGCGTGGCTCAGAAAATCTAGATATTCATCTATTATTTGCACTTATTGAATGAATTTTTTTTAATGAAAAAAAAAAAGTTTAAAATAAAAGACCTACTGCCAACTGTATTAGGACAACTCTGTCTCGCGCAATACAAGTTTTATTCATTTCCTGAACAAACTATCTTTTTATCTCTAACCGAACTATCTAGATATTCATAATATTGTTTTATAGTAATTACTCTTTCTTTGAAATTACTCATTCTTCAACTTTGATTGGAATACACCCAACTTGTTATCAACTTGTCCCTTTCGACCTTTTATCCTTTTCGACCTTTTGTCCTTTTCGACTTTTTGTCCCGTTCGACCTTCTGTGCGTTTCGACCTTTTGTTTTTTCGACCTTCTGTCCCTTTCGACCTTTTGTCTTTTCGACCTTTTGTCTTTCGACTTTTTGTCATAGATTCGCGCTCGTCAAGGCCCGCCCTTCGGGTTAGTGAAACGGAGTGTGGTGAAGTTTCGTCGAAAAGTGGAGCGAAAAGAGAACCGTCGATCGCCAATTAATCGACGGTGGTCCAAACCGTTTTCATAAAAGATATTTTAGTTACTAGATAAAGATTGTCGCTGTCGTCGCTGTCCGGAACATCTTTTGCTGGCGAGGATAGGGGAGCTAAATGTCAAAGAACGAAAATCCATACGATTTGACAGGTATGTACCACACATGTTTCGGACAGCAGAACAAAGGGAACCGAAGCGACAATCTTTATCTAGTAACTAAAATATCTTTTGTTTTCATACCCTACGGACAGAGAGCTCAGTGCGTGGAATACGTCGCCAATTGCGTACCACAGGGCTGAATTGGAACCGAAGGCGAGGGTTCACTTCATCACGGGCGATCAGCCGTAAAAAGCAAAGCTGTGCGGAGGTACGTTGGCCCTTATCCGGAGGGGAAGAACATCCGTCGACGCATCTCTCGAGAAAATCGGAGGTCTTGCGTCCAGCCACCACCCACTTCGCAACTTTAGTTCGGCCATACTAGCACGGGCTCACCAGCTGCGCGCCATTCTGCAGCTAGGCGATTCTTCTGTCACCGCCATCGTCAAGGACAGCTTCGCTGCCATCGCCACGAACAGGTTCAACATCATCGTTCCGCACCGGTTCACCGCCATCGCATCGGCGAAACCCAGCAAGTTGACGAAGAAGAAAACCTGCGCAGGTATGTGACTAGTGTGTAGACATGGCCATGATCTAGAAACGTTTTCCATTTTCATGTCAACCTCAAATATGTGCTCAACCCGAAACAAATAAATCCCAAAGATCGAGTGGTTCCGTTTAAGTTTTTTAGTTGGAGTAATCGCTGAGAGATCATTTTGTTCGCTTTTCCGTCCTTTCCGTTGCTTACTTTGATCATTCTTTTCGCATAATTTCTACCGAGATTTCGCGCTTAACTTTTCAAAAGTACCTAAATAACATTTTTTTTTTCATCAATTAATTTGAATAGAGCAATCAACATCACCACATGAAAGCTTTTGATTGCAGTATTCTAATTAATTCATTACAAAAATGGTCCTTTTGAAAAGTTAAGCGAGATTTGTTAGCGGGTTGGAAGAGTTTGCGAGTTCGAGTAACGTAACTCAAAAGGTGGCCACGTTGGAAAAGCACTTGGTGCAAAGCATTATTTTAAGTTTTAGCCAGCAACCGTTCTAGTGACCCCTGAGGATAGAAGTCGATAATTAGTCGGGCAAAACAGCTCGACCGGTATATCCGGAGATGAGCCACCCTAGAGTTGAAATTCTCCTTAATAAAGGCACAAAAATAAAAAAAAACTCGACCGGTGGTCTTCCGGATCTCAGAAGTGGCGTTAAGCCACCGGTTATTAATAAACCTAGAGCTGAAGCTACGAACGGTTACAAGATCTGCGTGTTGATCTCAAATGTTAAATCATCTTTATTGTTTCATACCCCCTCAACTTAGAGCTTTTGATACCTATACCGATGCATGCATTGTTTTATACTTTGTCAGAATGATTTTTTTACTTAAAGTTCATCACCAGCTGCATAAATTTGTATTGTTTCGATACAAGAAAAATGGTACTGTATCGAGCAGATAATGAGAGAATATTTTCAATCTTAAACATTCTCTCAACCAGACACGATAAAACTCTTTGTCTCCGGTGTGCACATGCATATAGTAAATGTAGGCTATCGTAGATGTTAGATCTGGACTCACTAGTTTGGAATCTATTAAGCAGTGTAATTGATCAACTATCCTCTATAATACAATTTTAAATTTAAGTTATAAGGAACGCTGTGAAAAATTGAGCACATTTCTTATTAAAGAAAACGTCACTTTCGTCCATAGCCGCCTGCAAAGTACGTATTCAAAATCGTAAACCTTTACGCAAGTGTTATGACATTTTTCATCGCAATGATTATTCTGCCTCTTGTTTCTACCAAATTTAATACATCTTTTGTTATATGTACAGTTATTCGTTTCTGATCGAGTGCCAATTCTAACGCCAATGAAAGACACTTACTATCTTCTAATCTTTTTGAAGCTGTTGATTATCGCATTTTGCTTCAATAATCAACCACACAAACTCTTGAGTTCATCAAAAAATGTTCCATTGTGTTTATTTTTGTTATTCCGCAAATTTCATCGGATGAAATTTATTATCGTCGAACCCCTCACTCCATGAAACGCTGCAAAACACCCGTCAATGGCTGTCAATAGACTACAACAGCATTATCGCAAAACAGAAAATCATTTGCCAATTGATGACATACTTGGCAGCCGTTCACCACAACAGAGGCCCTATTGTCCCTTTTGACTGAAGCGCCATTATGCGTATAGTGGAGAGGATTAACTCTGAATAATTGCGAAATTATGCAATCCCAAATTTGTCATCGTCGCAACATTCGACCCGGTGAAAAACACGGAATGTGAAACTGCAGTCGAACAAAACAACGAAAGTGTTAAATGCAACAAACAAGCATCTCAGCTACTGCCGGTGCAGCAGTTTGAACCCGAACCCCTTTTTCAGCGCGGCGCATCGCAAAGGTCATAAAATGCAACTGTTAGAGTCCCATTCTGCGCGACTCACCGGTTCCGGGGATTGTATTGTCCTCTCGGAAAGGGAAACAACAAAACCAATCTAATTGAATATTCAAATTTTTCCGAATGCAGCTTGCCTGCCGCACTCACTCCGCCATCCGACTGTTATTAATATTGATAATGGAACTAACATGCGTGCTTTTTACCGGGATTCGCGCTCATCTCGCCGAAGGATCATTCATCAGCTGGCAAAACGGCATTGGAATCGAAGGCCTCTTTGCGTGTCCCGGTTTTAATTTGAATAAAAAACTAATAGAATTTTTTTAACTTCTTCCGTGTGAGGACCGTGGGGTACCCACAATGCGACTAAATTGGAAAAAGTAGGATTAATTCATCTAACAGTAATGGTTGCTTTCTTTTTCGATAAATAAGATTTTATATATTTGTGGTTAATTGGATTTTCATCCTATCGGCCAAACATGATGTTCGGCCGTTTTGGCCTGATCGTATGTTTGGCCAAACCACATATTCTGATATTCAGAGTTTTATTATTCATGATTTAAAAACTACTGAAAAATGGGTAACGAATAAGAAATACTTCACTCCATGTTTTGTTTTTCGTTCGGAAATTCAGCGTTCTTCGTATAACAACCTTACTCAAATAAAATAGATCGATTGTTGTTAAAAAAAAAATGATCCCATCTAGTTCTATAATGGAAGACCACGTTTAAAGAGATCTTTTTTCCTTTCGGTACACCTTCCTAAATCCGAAAGGGTAAAAACTTCCTTGAACGAAAGTGAGAGTTAATGTCGCGCATAAAAAAACATTCTGTTGATCCAAACTGTTTGGCACCGGCAGCTGTCGAGGCGGGTGACTGCGTCAGCAGTGACAGGAAACACAATCCCGGTCTCCAGCATTGTTCGTTGGAACGCATATGTGATGCATATCGTTAGGTGAGATTGAAAAGTAAAAACGGTCGATATCAAGAGCAGGTAAAAATAGAAGGACGCACGCAGCATCCGTCCCATTACGCTGCTTTGGAAGCGAGATGATATGTAAATTAGGTCCATCAAATGGTAGGAAGAATAAAACCCGGAAAAAGGATTCCGATTTCACGCTGTGTCGAGATGCTGGCGAACTGAGTGAATAATTAAAAAAAAAAAAAAACACAGCAGATTGCGTGTAAGGATAGAGCATTGTTGATTGAAGGTTCATTAGCCTACATTTGGATCTAGGTAGAATTCATGAAAAAACGCGCAGAGGCTTCATAATAACAAGGTCATTACATCAGATGTACATATAATATGCGAATTCCAAAAATTAATATGAGAAAGTAGAGGTTTTTTTTAAAATTTATTAATTATTATCACATTTCGTTCTAACGCCAACATATCATTGAAAAGCTTTGCTTAGAAAAGACAAGATGCATAAAACAAAGTAAGGCACAATGTCTAATCCACTGTCGAATGTATGGATTCTGTGTTCATCGTGCCGGTAAGTACTTTGCTTTATAACTCAACTCATACGATCAGTTACTTACGTAAAGCATGATTTGAATAAACCTTACAATTTAAAAACAATATTCCTGCTCTCAAAAATAGAATAATTAATTCATGCATATTTTCCTACAATCAAGGACAAAAAATGCAAAGTATTGCGGAAAATTAAACATTCCTACCTGTTCTATGCAACCATCCGAGTTATTCACCACCTTCGTTTTCCCCCTTCCCATAATTAAAGAATCCATTTCCATCGGCATCATGTACTTGGTAAAAAATACAACTTGCAATTTGAGCGAACGAATAAAAATTACAATTTGTTCTCATCACTCGAAAATGGTATGATAACAGAAAAAAAAGAATCGCTCGCACATACCTAACCAACCGGATATGATGAAAGCGGAAGCCTTTCATTTGTTAAGGTTTCCACTCAAGAACGGGGAAAAAAATCCCGATGCAGCAATGCAACTCTGATTAAATTAAGTCGTTCACATAAAAATGTACATGGACCGAAAAATCTGCATCGTTGAGCTACTCCAAGCCGTTGTTGGTTGCGGGGAGCTTATCGTGATATTGTATCACTACCTACTCATCAGCGCGCGGATAGTGAATGTCTTTTGCATCACTTGGATTTGGTGCACCACACCGAAATTCACCGGCTGGCTGGCTGGCTGCTGCTGATAATGGAAAAACGGTTGCCGGTCGGTTCCGGTTTCGATGGTACTTGGCCGCGATATAACGAATGGAAGAAAAACATATTCTTGCAGTTCTATTTCGAGACAAAACCGAGCATAAATGAGTTTGCCAGTTGCCGGAGATTTCCATTGAAATCGCAGAAGTCTCACTTGAAATGAATTTTTCGGTGATGTCATTTGCATTTGTACTCATACTTCTCGAAACATGCGGACCAGCCGACCAGCAATTGTTTTAAAATCATAATGCTGGATTGGATACGAATCATGATTTCTGGGCATGACTTTGGTAAACAGGAAGATTTGAATACATCAACTAGGAGGCAAAGTTTCATTTTGATACAAAGATTGTGGCTTGTAGCATCCTCATGAATCTGTGAATGCCGTGTGCATTATTATTTTTTTAAATTTTGAGACATGATGGGACAGGAAGCCACCGGTGTTGTAACTTGATTCGGCCAAGTAATTGCAGTGGTTTTTATTTGCTAACTGGTGCAGTGCGTTTTAAACCGATTTCAGTAAACACTTACGTGTCTGACTCTCAATTTCATGGAAAACTAAACTTTCAGAATGATGGTTCTCAGCAGTCTTACATCGGAATTTGGTTCCGTTGGTTCTGCAATTGATCACAAAATTCATAAAGGGCATTGGTCATCGTTTTGAAAATGGTCATGTTTCGGAGATATTGATGGAAGTACCAAGGAAAAATTCCTGTTCAGATGGATGGATTTCTGGGGCATAAATAGACAGTGCTTTCAGCAACTTGTGGGTATAAGAAGCTTTGAAACTAAAATTTATTGAATGTTATTATTGATAGGTTTAAATACAATATTTAATTACTTACATTCAGTGTCTAATATAATTTTCCGCAGAAACCTCCTATCTAAACCTCTCGCGCTTCGATTTGAGAAGCTTTTCTTGGGCCTGGCAAGGACATAATTCATTGGTCTCAATTGAATAACGGATAATTTCATTTTCCTATAATTTAGGTTAGGAATATTGAATATTAATAATAATGAACGGAGTTCCAACTTACATGCGGTAATGGACCGCCCTAATAATGATGCTCAAGATGTTTTCTAGCTGTTGCCTGCCTAGTCACCTAGTATCTACGGGTGGACTTCAATCATATTGTATCGGCTGTTCATGGGAAGGCTAATGCGATAATTTGATCATCGAAGGCAAATAGTAAAAAAAAGTGGAACAGATTCGGTATCGGAACTTGACTATTGTACACGTCCTATTGCCTCGTTTGTTTTGATCTATGTTAGTCTTCACCTCAGATTCTTTGCTGTCTCGCGATGGCGTTTCCTACCGGAGCATCCGAGAACTACACACAGTTATCAGAGTTGGCAGATTGGTGGTTTTCAACATCCCCCCTCCCGTGTAGTTCCGGGTTTCCTTGTTTCTGATCACCGCGAATATCCAGCAAAGCCAGCTTCACTACAGGGCGTTTTAGGTTCCCTCCTACGGTTTTTACCATTGCATCTTACCACCATCGGACTTGGCCATCCTTGCCTTGAAAGATTTCCATGACACGGCCTCTTAGCCATCCGTTCCGCTTGTTTTCGTCTACAACAACAACCACATCTCCGGGCTCCATTGGTTTCACGGGCTCGAACCACTTCGTCCGTCTCGATAATGTTGGTAGATACTCGCGGACCCAACGTCTCCAAAACACGTCCGCTAGACACTGCGACAACCTCCAACTGTCACGCAGTACAGTTCCCTCATACACCAGTGGACTCTTCGGTTGTACTATACCACTCGAGCCGTAAAGCAGAAAGTGATTCGGGGTTAACGCTTCTTGTTCTGCATCGTCTTCCAGCACCACAGTTTCCAGGACCTCGTCGTTTGGATGATGAACATGTTGTACGATGTCTCCATGTCTCTCCGATGTCTCCATCGCTGCCTTTTTTTCCTGTTCGGGTGTGCCACTGCGACCAGTTATTAGATCTATTGTGGCGTTACCCGTATCCTTAGTGTTTAAGTGCATGTCGAATTACTCCATTACTATTGATAAGCAATGCAGTATCGGTTTCGATACAATTGTTGTTTTGTTTTCTCAAGAGTACCATGACAAGGTCCCGCTATTTAGACCCTTCACAGAGAGCAATCCCATTGAAGGCGCGCCCCTTATCAATAGGAAATCAATCCTGTCTTGAGAAAACAGAACAGTAATACTGTTTTTGGCCATGCATCGAAGCCCTAGCCACATCCTTGTCTTGCTTCTAGAATATCACCAGTAAAACTCTTAATCCCCGGGATTTAGCTCTGTCTACAAGACCATTTCAAGCAAGAGAGCTTGTTCAGTAATAAGAACTTCCGTGTGTTCCTCTCACTATCATTGTTCACCAGTTTAAGAAGAGTTAGTACGTATTTAAACCCCTAACTCGATTTTTCCAGCAGTCCGTTCAGCCTAGGTACGGATACCAAGGTTTTTTAACTAATTGCTTGAAAAGTTGTTTCCGCTGCATACAGTTTAGGCTCAAACCAGAGGAATTCGAACTGTCTGCAAGGTAACATTAATTATGTTTTATTTCTGAGACTGCTGTTGGTAGCGGGGACTAAATACGATGAATCCTTAATTACCACAACTTATTGTCCTAGTTAGGAAAATGGATTAAGCTAGGGCTCTGCTTGGTAGATCTTACACCGCAACACACTACGTCAAAGTGATCCACCGTGTTACGGGATATCGCTGCCTTTACCGAACGTACCATGCGCTCACAACAACCGCCCATATGGGGGACAGATGGGGGATTGAAATGCCAGCTCGTCCTCGCATTGGTGAACGTCACTGCACAACCTTCATGAATGGGTTTTAGCTGCTCCGTCAGCAGGTTGCTCGGATACAAGTTCCATTGTCGGAGTTGAAATCAGATGGAGATCCTCTGCGTGCACAAAATCTGCGAATCGCCATCACACAGGACTGCATGGAGAGACTGTGCACTATCTCCAGATGCACCGCAAGGCTTGGGCCGAAGTAGTCTATGCCGGTGTGGCTGAAGGCAGCCCTTACTTTGCACCGTTCAATGTGGAAAAACGATCCATTAAAAAATGAAAAACGATCCATAAATGACATCTGAATGTTCTATAAAACGCTACCATAAATCCATAAAATAGTTCGAGAGATTCCATAAAGAATATTTTCATGACCCATAAAACTTTGAAAAATGATCCATAAAAACTATATATTGATCCATAAAATTTCAAATTTGCGCAATTTATATCCTGATGATGATCCATAATTTCAGCCATATGATCCATAATTTTGTTCATATAATCCATAATTTTGATAATGTGAGAAGAAGGCCAATGAAACTATATTAATTGATTCACACATTTTATAAAATCTATGGATCATTTATCAAAATGTATGGATCATATTACCAAAACTATGGATTATTTGAACAAAGATCCCAGTAAACCACATATCGTATAACAAACAGCAAATAAAGTCGCATTTGCGTCCATCAAAAATCTGAATCGCATTGTATATCAAACTTTGTCAGATTATTGTCAAAGGATGTTGTATTGAATGCATCGTATACGATATTTTTTACCGTAGTGAAAATCAATCGTAATTGTGTGAATAAAAACTCGTAATGACTTATACTCCTTGCTAAGCATATGCGGTATTTCGAAAAATTTCGTTTCAGGTGGTTCGAAACGAAATTCCGCGGAATTTCGCGGAATTTAAGCATGGCGAAATCTGATTTCTTGATTTCGTTTCGTTTCGTAAAATTACAAAAATTTCGCTAGAAAAAACTAGCTTCTAACGAAATTTAACGGAATTCCGCGGAATTTCGAAACAAATTTAAACTTAAACCATACTTTATATTATCAAAAATTTTGGCTGCGCCGCTGAACATAAACATAATACATAATCCTATTAACGCTTACTACATAACCTCATTCTTAGTCGATAAATTCGTATGCAGTTTTCTTCTATATGAATGCGGAAACGATCATGTGGATGCTGGTCATGGGACGGCAGCTAGTCCGGGAAAACGCGAAGTGAAAAAAATCTACCTCGCGTAGCAGAAATGTGTTTAACCAGTGTGCAATCGATCGTGTTGATGCTGATCACGCCAACAAGTGTGGGAGAACATGAAGTGATAAAACTAATGTCTGCATCGAAGAGCACAAAATTATTTAGTGCGGAATCGATCGTGTTGTAGAAGATTATTAAACGAAACACATTGATCTTGCGTTGGATTGATTTGAAACTCAGTTTTCGTCTTCTTGTTTTCAAAATAACTTCGTAATACATATTTTGTCGCTTATCAACGGGTTTCACACGAATTACCTTCTAAACTAACCAACGATTCCTTTCCCGTAGCGCTCACGGAGAAGCAGAGCATTCCTTGGTCTTTTATAAAAGCTGTTCTCAACCTGGGGTACATGTTAAACTAATTTTCCTCTCCTAATCCTAAATTGACTATAAGCACGTGACCAGCATGATTATTGGTCATGAATTGGAAACACCGAAGCAAGTAGGGTAACCGTACCCTAAGTGGAGGTAGCACCAATAGTGGAGGTAGTGGGATTTTAATGCGATTTATCATATTTATACACTTTAAGATGGTTTCAGTTTATGGGGTGTGCTTTAAATATCATGTTAAATGCAACTTATCTTAAGATTTCACTTCAAAAACTATTGAAAACAATGATTTAGCTTAACAAAATTGACTCCCTTGCACCTATAGTGGTGCAACTGTACCAATAGTGGCGAGTCTCATAAGAAACCAATGGATAGCACCACTATGGGAACCAAAATTAATTTTTACCGCCCCTAAAGGAACAGTGTACCCATAGTGGTGCAAGTAAAATTTGGTAATTGTTGATGTTAAATGACATCTATCTCATTTTTATTAGCAAATGTATTAGTTTATCTATTGACTAAGATATCAAAGCTGTAAATTTCCCATAATTATCAATTTTTTAAAAATATTTTGTTTTGTGGATCTACTAATACCTCCACTATTAGTACCGTTACCCCATACAATAAGAATAACTTTTTTGTATCCCAAGAATATTATTTAATTGGTGAGCTGTGCAGTGTGCATACTTGCTGTTTCTTGGCCAATCATGATTAGCAACTACGATGTGTAACTGTAACTTGTATCAAGCTAATAAGCTCTTCTTTGACTATTTGCACAATATGTAAGCAGAGACTGCTAACGGCCTTGGCGAAACCATGAAACCAACCATGGCGCTCCTCTTTTGATTATAAAAATGGGAAAATTTAACAACAATTTGACAATTTGAAATGCATCAACAGTAAAATTAGAAGGTGCTGGGTCATTAGGCCGAAGGCCATTATTAGGTCATTAGGCCGAATGGTCATTAGACCGAACGGTCATTAGGCGGAATGAAAACTGGGGAGTAAGAAATGAGTAGTACGCAATGAGGAAGAAGTAGAAAGGGAGAAGGAAAAAGGAGGAAGAAGTAAGAAGGAAGAAGCAAGAATGAAGAACGAAGAACGAAGAAGGAAGAAGGAAGAACGAAGAAGGAAGAAGGAAGAAGGAATAAGAGAAAAAGGAAGAAGGCAGAAGGCTGAAGGAAGAAGGAAGAAGGAAGAAGGAAGAAGGAAGAAGGAAGAAGAAAGAAAAAAGGAGGAAGGAGGAAGAATGATGAAAGAAGAAGAAATAAGGAAGACGGAAGACGAAAGAAGGAAGAAGATAGAAGAAAGAAGGAAGAAGGAAGAAAGAAGAATGAAGAAAGAAGAAGGAAGAAGGATGATGGAAGAAGGAAGAAGAAAGAAGGAAGTAAAAAAAAGGAAGAAGGAAGAAGAAAGAAGGAAGAAGGAAGAAAGAAGGAGGAAGAAGGAAGGAGGAAGAAGGAAGAAGGAAGAAGGAAGAAGGAAGAAGGAAGAAGGAAGAAGCCAGAAGAAAGAAGGAAGAAGGAAAAAGGAAGAAGGAAGAAGGAAGAAAGAAGAATGAAGAAAGAAGAAGGAAGAAGGATGATGGAAGGAGGAAGAAGAAAGAAGGAAGTAGAAAAAAGGAAGAAGGAAGAAGGAAGAAGAAAGAAGGAAGAAGGAAGAAAGAAGGAGGAAGAAGGAAGAAGGAAGAAGGAAGAAGGGAGAAGGAAGAAGGAAAAAGGAAGAAGGAAGAAGCCAGAAGAAAGAATGAAGAAGGAAAAAGGAAGAAGGAAGAAGGAAGGAGGAAGAAAGAAAAAGGAAGAAGAAAGAAAGAAGGAAGGAGGAAGAAGGAAGGAAGGAAGGAAGAAAGAAGAAGGAAGATGGAAGAAATAAGGAAGAAAACATCCATCTAAGATTTGTGATACTTTTTTTTATTATTTCACAAGTTATTTAAGCGACCTTCCAGAGCGATGCTGGAAGTTCATTAAAAATGTTAAGGTTTTTTTCAGAGCCTACGCACTGCTGGGTCTAGTTGGGTCAATAAAATCCAGCTCTGAAATGCGTCGGTCGATTATCGGAATCGTTATCGGACCTATTCGCGTCAAGGAAAATCCAATTCTGGAGTGGGTCTGACAGTGTTTTGAAACCGCTTCTAGACCTAACAGAGTTAATAAAATTTCACTCTGGGGTAAGATGGTTGAAGGTCAGAGTTTCTACCGGATCTAGTCGAATCAGGGAAAACCATTTTTTGGAGTGGTGGTGGCCGGGAGTTGCCATTGAACCTATTAAGATCAAGTAAAATGTTGCTTTGAACCACTGAACCCAGTTAGGACAAATTAAATAAAAAATAACGGGATGGTGTGTAGATTGGTTGGTGGTCGAAATCACCAACGGATCTGTTTGGATCAAGGAAAATTTAACTCAGGACTGTGTCTGTAGATAGTTTGAAGTCACTTCCTGTACATATTTGTGTTGATAAAATTCAACTATGCAGTGGGTTGTTCAATGGTCGGAATTGCCGTTCACCTCAGGACCAATATACATTTGATTATAATAAAAAAAAATGAAAAAAAAAAACCAAAAAATGGGAAATTCACCTGAAATATAAATTACACAAAAATCCATACCACTGCTTCCGGATATAAGAACAAAAGGCACTTCTAAATTTTGTCAATCGGTTTATTATGAATGTAACCTTTTAAAGATGTCCACTTAAAAAAGCTGAATAAATTCAAACCAATGAATTTGAGTGTGAATTGATTTCGGCGCCCTCTAAAGACTGGCGCCCTTGGCGCCCTGGCCAACCGCACGCTACGGCGCTGTATGTAAGGAAAATGGCAGATTTGTGGGCATTTCTAGATCTTCGCATGGAATTTGCAAAAATAAAATCCAGAACGGGTTGAAAGATAATTAAAATTGCTGAAAGTTCTTTACTTAAGATTGCTTTTAGCTTATACTGACCATAACAGCTGTTCTCATATGTCAAGGACACACAGATAATAGCTCAGTTTGTCGAGCTGATTGTATATAAGACTATGGGTCTGTCAAATTCAATCGGAAATACATATCTTCGTATATTTTAGAAAGGTGCACTCAGTGACGGGAAATGTCATATCGATGTCATGGGACTAACTTGCTAGTAACATTTCTCACAAGTCATTTACAATTATGTTTTCCTTATAAATATGTAGCCCTTAAAGGACCCGAAAACTTTTTCTAACAGGTAATTTCTCTAAATATGATATTGGAGGCGTGAGACATGACATTCCGTGACATTTTTTTAATCTCGCTCTCATGGCTCTCACTTTGTATTTAGAACAATGATCTGTTCGACAAAGTTCTAGGACCCTTTAAGTACTACATGTTAATCAAAAAGTCCGAACTGTAAATGACTTTTGAAAAAAGTTATTAAGAAATTAGTAACAGCAATGCCATGACATTTTTTTGACGTTTCCCATCACAGCACAGGATTCTTCTAGTGAGCAAATGTATGCTTTATATGTAGATGAAGAATAGGAAGGAATACATTTTGGCTGATACGCTCTTTCAAATGTTTGTCTAGTAATATCAATTCTCTATCCGCGTATGCGCCAGGCAGATGTAGATACATAATAAAATATCCCACTAAATAAAAATTAAATCTTAGCATTCATATTCTAATTTTGACTAAGTCAGTACCTAGTCCACGGTGACAAGTGACAAGACAATATGAAGTATACTTTAGCATAATTACATAATTCTTAAGTGAACTAAGTTTTTAAACGAAATTTGAATCCGTATATGAAAAATCCCACAATTTCTTTATTTTTATATACTTACTGATAAAAAACTGATATAAAATTGATCAGATTTGGGAGCACACGCTCCACGATGAATTTCTTTGAAAGCGGCACAAATGCTGGGGTATTTTCTTATCGCCAATGGTATATGCGGCGAGAATGTGGCGATTTATCACAGATTTCCTTTTCTGTTATTGTGACTCTTTTGGTCGCAAAACAGTTATTCGTCTTCGAAAAAGTGAAATCAGAATTGCGTACATAATGTGAAAACAATTTAATAAAAATTCCGCGGAAAAAAAATTGAAATTTCGTTTCGTTTCGAAAAATTTCGAATTAAATTAACCTTGATTTCGTATCGTTTCGAAGTATCGAAAGAAATCTTCATTTCGTTTCGTTTCGATCCGAATCAACATAGACATTTTAAATTTCGTTTCGTTTCGTTTGGAAAAAGTGTGTTATCGCATACCCTTACTCCTTGCAATATCCTATATGAGTGCGAATGAATGCCGATGTGAATCGTAATACAATCGAAACCATTTCAAGCTCAAAGAAGTTATCCAGTACCATACCAGCCAGTAAAGTTATTGTTCTAAAATCATTTTAGTACAGGAAGATATCCAGCGCCATACCAGCCAGTAAGCATATGATCACACTGGCTGGAGTGGAAATTTCCTCGAAGTTTCCCTCAGAGTTTTCCCAGAACCCCCAGTGAAGTTTTCCTGAAGAGATTTTCCACGGCTAATAGGTGTGAGGTGGGCAGCCGAGGCAAGAATTGATTAATTAGAATAATTTTCATTAATATCCAGTAACCTCGACCTCACTGGCTGGACTGGCGTTGCATCCAATCAACCCGGAATTTCTCTCAAAGTTTTCCCAGAACCCCCAGCGAAGTTTTCCTGAAGAGATTTTCCACAGCTAATAGGTGTGAGGTGGGCAGCCGAGGCAAGAATTGATTAATTCGAATAATTTTCATTAATATCCAGTAACCTCGACCTCACTGGCTGGACTGGCGTTTCATCCAATCAACTCGGAATTGGAAAAACTTCACTGGGTGCTCTGGGAAAACTCTGAGGGAAATTCCGGGTTGATTGGATGAAACGCCAGTCCAGCCAGTGAGGTCGAGGTCACTGGATATTAATGAAAATTATTCGAATTAATCAATTCTTGCCTCGGCTGCCCACCTCACACCTATTAGCCGTGGAAAATCTCTTCAGGAAAACTTCACTGGGTGCTCTGGGAAAACTCTGAGCGAAATTCCGAGTTGATTGGATGCAACGCCAGTCCAGCCAGTGAGGTCGAGGTTACTGGATATTAATGAAAATTATTCTAATTAATCAATTCATGCCTCGGCTGCCCACCTCACACCTATTAGCCGTGGAAAATCTCTTCAGGAAAACTTCACTGGGTGCTCTGGGAAAACTCTGAGGGAAATTCCGGGTTGATTGGATGCAACGCCAGTCCAGCCAGTGAGGTCGAGGTTACTGGATATTAATGAAAATTATTCTAATTAATCAATTCTTGCCTCGGCTGCCCACCTCACACCTATTAGCCGTGGAAAATCTCTTCAGGAAAACTTCACTGGGTGCTCTGGGAAAACTCTGAGCGAAATTCCGAGTTGATTGGATGCAACGCCAGTCCAGCCAGTGAGGTCGAGGTCACTGGATATTAATGAAAATTATCAGAATTATTCAATTCTTGCCTCGGCTGCCCACCTCACACCTATTAGCCGTGGAAAATCTCTTCAGGAAAACTTCACTGGGTGCTCTGGGAAAACTCTGAGCGAAATTCCGAGTTGATTGGATGCAACGCCAGTCCAGCCAGTGAGGTCGAGGTTACTGGATATTAATGAAAATTATTCGAATTAATCAATTCTTGCCTCGGCTGCCCACCTCACACCTATTAGCCGTGGAAAATCTCTTCAGGAAAACTTCACTGGGTGCTCTGGGAAAACTCTGAGCGAAATTCCGAGTTGATTGGATGCAACGCCAGTCCAGCCAGTGAGGTCGAGGTTACTGGATATTAATGAAAATTATTCGAATTAATCAATTCTTGCCTCGGCTGCCCACCTCACACCTATTAGCCGTGGAAAATCTCTTCAGGAAAACTTCACTGGGTGCTCTGGGAAAACTCTGAGCGAAATTCTGAGTTGATTGGATGCAACGCCAGTCCAGCCAGTGAGGTCGAGGTTACTGGATATTAATGAAAATTATTCGAATTAATCAATTCTTGCCTCGGCTGCCCACCTCACACCTATTAGCCGTGGAAAATCTCTTCAGGAAAACTTCACTGGGGGTTCTGGGAAAACTCTGAGGGAAACTTCGAGGAAATTTCCACTCCAGCCAGTGTGATCATATGCTTACTGGCTGGTATGGCGCTGGATATCTTCCTGTACTAAAATGATTTTAGAACAATAACTTTACTGGCTGGTATGGTACTGGATAACTTCTTTGAGCTACCATTTCAGTCCAAATGGCTTGTTGGTTTCAAGCAGTTGTAAACATATAAATTGTGTAGCTTATGTTAGACAAAAATCCAAATCAGTTCAAGATGTGCAGTATGGTGCAGTGGTAGAGTATCCGCCTGCAAATCCAAAGATCGCATGTTCGAGACTTGGTGCTGGTAACATTTTTTTTTTATTTTTCATATTTTTATGTATAATCGTAATACTGTTCTCGTGATGTCGGAAAAAATCGTATAATAAAACTCATGTACCTATATCGTCTCCACTTTGGTACTTATATACGATTAAGTTGGTTCTTATATAATAACCTATATCAAGAGATATAGGTACCAAAATGTTGACTGGGTTATGGATCAAATGGCCAGAATTATGGATCATATGACTGAAATTATGGATCATCATCACGATAAAAAAAAAGCTCTAATTTGAAGTTTTATGGATCAAAATATAGTTTTTTATGGATCATTTTCCAAAGATTTATGGATCATTTGTCATATTTTCATGGGAAAATAGCAAGAATTGTATTGTTTTTCTTGACCATGTTAATGGAACATATTTCCTAATTAATTGCTAAATTTTAGCTTAGTTATGGATCGAAACATTATTCTTTATGGAATCTCATTAACTATTTTATGGATTTATGGTAAGGAACATTCAGATGTTATTTATGAATCGTTTTTCAGTTTTTTATGGATCCGTCTTTATCGTTTATATGCAAAAGTATGTTTTGCCGTAACTGAACGCTCGAATATGGGGCGTCAATCGAACTTTCGGAAGTGGTGCCATCATCGGTGGCTTTTGTATTTTGTTTCAATGCACACGCTGGGAGCAGCCTCAATCCTGCTGTTTATTCTCACAACGCCATCATCGTCCATATACGGGGACTGCTTATACCGCGGACTGCTTATACCGCGGACTACACTTTTCAATAGGACAGGGCCAAAGGTGCTGGTTGAAAGAGATGGCGCCACAACATTTGTAGTAAAATTAATTTTCTTGTATGGACAAATCACCCGTTCTCACTAACTACTCATCATAGCGATATGTGACCTAGGTAGAAAAGCTACAAATATTTTTCTGATTTTTTGTACCCTCATTGCATTTTGCAACTTTAAACAATGAATGAGATCTGATTACAGCTCCATACTAAACTCGAGCGATTTACTACAAATTTCTTTATGACTGCTCTCCACCTAGAGTGTACAAAAGTAACATTCATAACTTACGCTATTCAACGACAGTTGGCACTGCTGTATATGCAAAATCACATTGATATAAATACGCAGCATCGCCACCTTTCGCCTGATAGTGTCAATAACGCAATTTATACCAGCAGGTGTTCAAGTGTTGCTGAAATGATTTGAAAGGGCCTCAAGCGGAATTTTAGCTAGAATGCCACTGGTCTCGTCCTATTCGCTTTGACTGCTCCTTTGGGTTATTTTGTTGAACTCCAACGTACGGTACTCATCGGGGAATGTTTCACACTGTACTTGTCGCTACAATATGGTTTGCGCCTGCTGCAGCTCCTCTCGGGAAAGGGGCCCAAGGTGGCCTCTCTTTCCAAAAATCTTCGCTGCTTGTAACACGTATGAGGTTGCTCGTAAAACAAGTTTCCAGTTCGAAAATCCGTTCCCGTCAATCAAAGCATTTTTCGATGGTGCTGAAACACGACTCGTACTTCCTCTTCTTTTGTCGACTGCTTAGCTGGTTGCTCGGGCCATTCGTTTTCCGACAAGGAGAGAAAATTAGGACCGGTGTACCAGCGGCTGTTCGGGCTGAAACTGGGTCCAATTCCCCACTTTGTTGCATCATCAGCTACGTTCTGTTTTGACGGGACGTAATACCACTCGTCTACTGTGGAAATATTCAGAATCTCGCCGACACGGAAGCTCACGAAGGGATGATAACGTCGGCTATCCGATCTATTCCACGAAAGTGATGTTCTTGAATCAGTCCAAATAAATCGCTTCTCTATTGTCAACTGCAAAGCTGTACAGACATTCTCCATCAATCGGCAGCCTATCAGGCCGGCCTGCAGTTCTAAGCGAGGGACGGACAGCGGCTTTAGTGGGGCCTCCTTCGTCTTTGCCGCAACGAGCACATATCGCACCTTTCCTTCTTGGCGAATCCTAAGATACACAACACATGCGTACGCCAATTCGCATGCATCGACAAACACATGGAGTTGCAATCCGCTGTGCAGCTTACTACTTGCCGCACCGAAGAAACAACGAGGAACTTCGACTTTACCCAATCGCCTCAAAAGCCGCGTCCAATCCTTCCATAGTTCATGCAAGTCTATTACAATCTTTTCATCCATATTCGTACCAGATCTCCAAATGTGTTGCATAACAATCTTGCCGTGTACTGTAAAATGTGCGATGAATCCATATGGGTCGAACAGCGACATAACAAGCCTTAAGACTTGACGTTTCGTTGGCGTGTGTCCATCCACTAGTAGCTTTACGAGGTCATCCTTTATAATGCTATCGAAGGTGAATACGTCCGCGGCAGGTCTCCATATCATCCCTAGGATACGCTCGGCGTCCGCAATCTTGTCCAAGTTCATCGATTTGTCCTGTACGTTCTCGGTCTGGTTCAAACGTCGCAGAACTTCGGAGGAGTTTGACAAAAAGTTTCTGATATCGAATCCTCCTTGCGCGTGTACATATTTAACTTCTTTTACCAGTTGAACCGCTTCATCAACCGTATCTACACTGTCTAAATAATCGTCAACGTAGTGGGCGTTGACGGCACGGCAAAAAGCGTACCCGAAGGAATAAAATGTACCCTATCTCGCGGTCTTTAGCCTCTTACCCAGCAACTCCTATCCCTACCAACCGTGGTGCTGGCCGGGATACGAGCAACCTTAGAGAAGATCGGGTAACCAACCCCGGTGAGAACTATGGTCGTATGCTGACAGGGAAGAGGGGGTTTGCTCCTCTCCGGAGGTGCAAATCTTACTGAGCGTCTGTTCTTCACGTCAGAATCGGCTCACAACAGCGTCTGTTCTACATGGTAGGGGCGGCTGATCATCGTCCGAATGCCAGCGAGGGACTCTAAGTGAATAAGGAGGAATGGTCCTCCGGAAATTTGGGGGGTTTGGTGTGCAAGCCTGCAAGCCAGCCTTTAGAAAAGCATACGAATAATCAACAAGAGAGTACGGACCGGAACCATCGGCGAAGACCACTGCGACGAAAAGGGACTAGAGATTGGAAACTCGGTTCGTGGAACTGCAAATCTCTCAACTTCATCGGATACTCGCCGATGTGCTCAAGGACCGTGGATTCGGCATCGTAGCGCTGAAGAAGGTTTGTTGGAAGGGATCAATGATGCGAACGTTTAGAGGTGATCATACCATCTACCAGAACTGCGGCAACACACACGAGCTGGGAACAGCTTTCATAGTGATGGGCGATATGCAAAGGCGCGTGATCGGGTGGTGGCCGATCAATAAAAGAATGTGCAGGTTGAGGATCAAAGGCTGGTTCTTCAACTTCAGCATAATCAACGTCCATAGCCCACACTCCGGAAGCACTGATGATGATAAGGACGCATTCTACGCGCAGCTGGAACGTGAGTACGACAGCTGTCCAAGCCACGACGTCAAAATCATCATAGGAGATTTGAACGCTCAGGTTGGCCAAGAGGAGGAGTTTAGACCGACTTTTGGGAAGTTAGGGCGCACACCGGCTGACGAACGAGAACGGCCTACGACTAATTGATCTCGTCGCCTCCAAGAATATGGCCATTCGCAGCACCTACTTCCAACACAGCCTTCCGTATCGGTACACCTGGAGATCACCACTGCAGACAGAATCACAAATCGACCACGTTCTGATTGATGGACGGCACTTCTCCGACATTATCGACGTCAGGACATATCGTGGCGCTAACATCGACTTTGACCACTATCTGGTGATGGTTAAACTGCGCCCAAAACTATCCGTCATCAACAATGTTCGGTACCGACGACCGCCGCGGTATGACCTAGAGCGACTGAAGCAACCTGATGTCGTCACTGCATACGCGCAGCATCTCGAGGCAGCGTTGCCGAAAGAGGGTGAGCTCGATGGGGCCCCTCTTGAGGATGGCTGGAATACAGTCAAAGCAGCCATTAACGATGCAGCGGAGAACATCGTCGGGTATATGGGACGAAGTCGACGGAACGATTCGTTCGAAGAAGAGTGCAGACAGATTCTGGAGAAAAGGATGCAGCGCGGGCGGTCGCGCTGCAGCAAGGTATCCGATAAAACGTGGAACGTTATAGACGGAAGCGGAGGCTGCAGACCTGCCTCCTTCAGGAGAAGAAATGCCGCCTGGAAGAAGCGGAGTGCGAGGAGATGGAACAGCTGTGCAGTTCTCAAGAAACACGCAAGTTCTATCAAAAGCTCAACGCATCCCGCAAAGACTTCGTGCCGCGAGCCAAAATATGCAGGGATAAGGATGGGAGCATCTTGACAGACGAATGTGTGGTGATCGAAAGGTGGAAGCAGCACTACGAGGAACATTTAAATGGAGCTAAGAGTACAAGCAGTGAAAGTCAAGGCAGCGGAGGATATGACTACGTCAGTTCAGCGGACGATGGAAGCCAACCAGCCCCCACCTTGAGGGAAGTTAAGGATGCCATCCAACAGCTAATGACCAATAAAGGCCAATACCAGCTAGGTAAGGATGGTATAGGAGCTGAGCTCGTCAAGATGGGCCTGGAAAAGCTAACCACTTGCCTGCACAAATTGATAGTCAGAATGGGAAACTGAACAGCTAACGGAGGAGTGGAAGGAAGGGGTTATGTGCCCCATCTACAAGAAAGGCGACAAGCTGGAGTGTGAGAACTTTCGAGCGATCACCATCCCTAAGGAGCATCCACAAATTACGTAACGCTCAGAGGGGGAGGGGGTTTGACCGAAGTGTGACAATCCATACAAAAAATTTAAATGATTCATGCAAAAAGTGTGACATAGGGGGGAGGGGGGTTGAAAATGGCCAATTTTTGCGTTACGTATTTAATGGATGTTCCCTAATGCCGCCTACAAAGTGATATCCCAGATCATCTTCCGTCGTCTGTCACCATTAGTGAACGAGTTCGTGGGAAGTTATCAAGCCGGCTTCGTTGACGTCCGCTCGACAACGGACTAGATCTTAACTGTACGGCAAATCCTTCAAAAATGCCGTGAATACCAGGTCCCAACGCATCATCTGTTCGTTGATTTCAAGGTGGCATACGACTGTATAGACCGCGTAGAGCTATGGAAAATTATGGACGAGAACAGCTTCCCTGGGAAGCTTACCAGACTGATCAAAGCAACGGTGGATGGTGTACAAAACTGTGTGAAGATTTCTGGCGAACACGATAGAATTTGTTTACCTTGGATCCTTGCTAACGGCTGATAACAATGTGAGTCGTGAAATACGAATGCGCATCATCTGTGGAAGTCGAGCCTACTGCGGTCAAAAAAGATTCGCCACAGCACCAAATGTGTCATGTACAAAACGCTAATAAGACCGGTTGACCTCTACGGACATGAAACATGGCGAAGAATGAACCACCAGAGCAGGGCATGTTGCAAGAATGCCGAACAGCAACCCTGCAAAGACGGTGTTCGCTTTCGATCCGGCAAAACGACTTGGCGAGCGTGGGGCACATTCGAGGATGGAGAGATGCGGCCTCGAACCGTGTATTCTGGCGTCAAATGGTTGACTCAGTGTTATCTGTTTAGATGTAAACTAAATAAATTATGAAATGAATGTGATTTTTCAATACATTTTCTGATGTACGAGAAAGGCATCATCGCCACCCGGTGGTTTAATCTGGGTTTTATTATTTGTAGCGGCCTAACGTAAATTAAAATAAAACATGACCTTTTTTCTACAATCATGTATGTAATTGGTAAATTCTACATTATCAACTATAGTTTAAATAGGTGAAAATAAAAATAAAATTGGATAGGGGCTCTCAAACTAAAATTGGCCACGTTCCATCATTATTATTGTTATGTATTCATCTTTTTATTTTTTATGGGATTATGCTCCTTCTGGAGTTCAGTTACGCCTTTTGAAATGAATTTAACACTTCAAAGTTATGTTTTTATGTTTTGTTTATCTGCATTCTGCATTGATTTTGATCGCGAATAATATTCATTTCCATATTTGTGTCTTTTAATATGTCATTGTATATAAGACTGCGCAACATTGGATCGCGCTTTAAGATGAAACCAAAAAATTCTAGTGATCCCTGGTGAAAGAAATTTTAGAAAAAAAAAATGGAACGCGACTTAAAAATCCAAGACGCAAGTTTGTTTGGAAAATTAGGGATGTTCAAGCCAAGAGGAATATCAAACATTGCTGATTAAACAATAATTGCCTAACTAACGAGTGTTATCAACCCACCACTGCATTCATGTTTCTTCAGTTTTTTTTAGTTTTTCAAATTGATTTTGATTTTGTTATTCCGAGAATTTAGCTTCAAACAACTTCAGAAATGTTAACAGTCATGCTGCAGTAAGTATGCCTTCAGATGTTTAAGATTCTCCAAACTATTCTGGAGTTCAGATCGATTGGTATTTCAGGTAAATTACACTTCTTCTTCTTCAATGACTCTACATTCCAACTGGAACTTGGCCTCCTTTTCAACTAAGTATTCTATTCGCATTTCCTCAGTAATTAACTGAAAGCTTTTCTGACCCATCTTTTCCTCTTTTTTGATGAAGTCAATGAAGTAAATTATAAAAACGTAACTCAATCTTAGGCTGGTTTTTAAGTCAACGACATAAATCTCCAAATTCCAGTGCGCTGATTAATTAGGAAAGAAGCGGATACGAATTTGGTGGGTCTGCTGAACCTCCTGACTGATTAGAGCTCTGTGTGAAGATGAGATTCAGAAATTTCAAAACGCAATGAAATCAGATCTCTGTACAAGCTTGCGAAAATATCTGAATAAAAAAGACTACTTCATTTCTTTCCAATAGAAATGGAGCAGAAAGACATGCACTAAACAAATGACACGGGTATATTACAAAAGTTGAATGAAATGGATGCAGTGGTTCATCCCGAACAAAGAAAAAAATGCCCGCCATTGCATGAGTATGTATCTTGTGTGGCAAATACAATGGATATACATATTATGCCCAGGGAGTCGAGAATGTTTCTCCCACCCGAAAATATTCTAGACTGGACCGAGGATCGAACTCACCATCTCCGGATTGGCAATCCTACGCCTTTGCTTGCAAGGCTACTGGAGATTACACCCGATATGGAATCCAAGCTAACTGTTTATGTCCATTAGACCTGTTCACCATTTTCAAAAGTATTCCAGATTCAAAGTGCCACCCCTCTATTTCAATGAGTATCTTAAATGGAGTCTCCTGACCAATTTTCAGCCAAATCCATGAAGATTTGGAGGTGCATCAAACGAGATTTGTGATTTTTTAGACTTTTTCGTAGAAATGTCGTCTCAATGCATCAATTTAACTCCACATGATAAAAGGATTAGTCGTTGATAGCTTCTTTAGACTATTATCTACCACTTTGTCATTGATACTAGGATGTTTAGATGGCTTATTCTATGACTTTTTATTAGATTTAGCTGAAAAAAATGCCTGAAAACCAGAAAAATAATTTTAGATGCTTCTGGGGTAGTATAAATTTTAAATATGTGCCCAATTCAATTTTTCCTTTCATTTCCTTCGAGTGTTGCGGAAGTTTCGTCCATACATCACTTTATTCTGAAAAATAAGCTTCGCCATGTCATAATGCAGTTCTCATGAAATACTAAACATTTGAATAGGGTAGTCAAGCAAGACCATTCCCCCCATGCTAAAACAAAGTTGACCATGATTTATGAGCAATGTCATCCAGTATTTTCGACCCACTGGTATGGATCTAGAGTGGGCTATGTGGTAGTGTCAGGGCCTGCAGATCAACAGGTCCACGGTTCGAGGCGCCGAGTAGATAAAGATTTTTCTTGTCAAGTCTTATGGAAAATACCATGTTTTCAATGACCTTTTGGGGTCGTTAACTACATTTGAATGTGATTGATTCTATACCCTCCTCCTAGTTATTGCATCACTCATGCCACTGACTAATTTCAAACAACTTTCACTGATTGAGATTATAATAAGTTCATGTCCATCATTGCAGTCATCAATTGTGGAGTAATGGTTTGTTAATGGGAGGGATCGATCAGGTTTTGTTTGTGCCATGAGTGTGGTACAATAACTAAGGAGAGGATAACTAGTAAATCAAGATGTTTTTTCAACTTTATAAGATTTTTTTATCACGTTCAATTTAAAGTATGTTTCCGACCGCGACAGATTATCGACAAAATGGAATTAGATACATGGCGTGATAAATAAAATATTTTTAACTGCTAGGCGCCTCGAACCGTGGACCTGTTGATCTGCAGGCCCTGACACTACCACATAGCCCACTCTAGATCCATACCAGTGGGTCGAAAATACTGGATGACATTGCTCATAAATCATGGTCAACTTTGTTTTAGCATGGGGGGAATGGTCTTGCTTGACTACCCTATTCAAATGTTGAGTATTTCATGAAAACTGCATTATTACATGGCGAAGCTTATTTTTCAGAATAAAGTGATGTATGGACGAAACTTCCGCAACACTCGAAGGAAATGAAAGGAAAAATTGAATTGGGCACATATTGAAAATTTATACTACCCCAGAAGCACCTAAAATTATTTTTCTGGTTTTCAGGCATTTTTTTCAGCTAAATCTAATAAAAAGTCATAGAATAAGCCCTCTAAACATCCTAGTATCAATGACAAAGTGGTAGATAATAGTCTAAAGAAGCTATAAACGACTAATCCTTTTATCATGTGGAGTTAAATTGATGCATTGAGACGACATTTCTACGAAAAAGTCTAAAAAATCACAAATCTCGTTTGATGCACCTCCAAATCTTCATGGATTTGGCTGAAAATTGGTCAGGAGACTCCATTTAAGATACTCATTGAAATAGAGGGGTGGCACTTTGAATCTGGAATACTTTTGAAAATGGTGAACAGGTCTAATGGGCAGTGCACGGCTATTTTGAACTGGCCGCTGTATTTTTCGTTCTCATTCCACATTGAACCACTTGTCATAAGATGCGTTAGTACTATCTCATAGAATTCCATCACATGATTGTTATTTTACAGATACGTACATCGACCTCAACAGAGAGGCCGTCTTCAATGTCTTGTACGTGCTTCTACTTGGCTCTTTACAGATTCCAAAATATTTTCTTTCATTGCATTGCTTCAAGCACGAGCTAGGGAAGTAATTAATTAGAAAATTTCAATATCGATCAACTTCTTCTAGACTGACCATTCTCAGAACTCCATACAAACTTTGGTTTTGGATTGAAAAGTTGGACGATGGAAGGGGGCTTTGCAATCTAAAATCAAAGTGTTTTATTATGTCCTGAAGATGTTTAGTCTAAAGAGAATTGATCAGTTTTGAAAAAATCCCTTTTTTTCGTTTTCAATTCCAATGTGAAATCAGTGCGGATATAATGAAACATGGTGTTCATCAGCGGAAAACACTCAACGGCTGTAGATACTCATCAATATATACATGCGATACATAATTCGTGCCTGGTAGCCTCACAACTGGGTCTCAAACATCGAACTTCATCGTTGTTGTCACCAAAAGCAATGCCGGTTTTCTGTGGCTTCGTATCTGCTTATCTTCAATTTACAATTTATAACACAAATGTTCGGTCTCATACTTATATATGCAACTTTAAAGTGAAGAATAAACGAAATTTATTGATGCACTTGTTGCCCAAAACCAATAATTCCCACAAAAGTCACGACTAAGTGCACCGCGTTTGATCCCTTTTTATCCTGCGGCTAATTTTCGCATCTAGAAGTCAATCAAAATAATCCAATAGCAAACCGCCTCTCAACAACTCGCAAACACAACAAACGAAAATCCATAAAACCATCCGCCAAGTTGACTCCCGTTCCCGAAATCCTTTGTGCAAACACACGTACTCGAGCGGGCGAATGCAAAAATCACTCTGAATAGTCTGAATGCAACACATTAATGAAAGCCCATTTCGGGTGCATTTAACATATTGTCGAGCCCATTCTCTTCCACCGACCGCCGACAAACAAAGCCACCAACACCCGTACATAAATGCACTGCTCTGATGCGTTTCCGCAGTGCCAACCGATCTGCCTAACTAACCAACGCTGAAATCCCCTCCGAAAAAATTGGCAAACAAACCGCACCGACGACGACGACTACCTCCAGGATCACAAAGCAGGGAAAACTTTTCCCAGGATCACCCTGAGATTGCACATTTTTGCATTTGCATTTCATTTCCCGCCAATTCTCGCTCCCTTCTGGTCGCACCACCCGTCAAGAGGTTCGGAACTTTTTAGCAAGCATATTAAACCTCCATTAACCGTATTACATTTCCCGGCACCGCCGCACTCCGGCACCGGGTTAGCCAAAATGCCCAAAAGAGTGTTGGCTCATAGTTCTTTCCCCTACGGTTGCACACGGAGGATGCATAAAGGGCAAAATTTTGCATAAAGCGCTCATTTAGTGCAACAATGCATGTCAGGAACCGCAACCACTCACTCACGGGGTTGCAGTTTTGCACCTATTCTTTGGCCCTGCTGTCATCGACGACGACGACGACGCTTCGGGGACATTATCGAGTCGTCTGTTGTATATACGTGCACCGAAGTCGCTTTACCCCATACAAGTCTGACGGTGCGTGAAATACGTGGGCAGGTAGGTACCTATTCTGTGAAGCGATTGGTTGGGCGCTCATGAATTAATGTCAATATTTTGGCAATCAGCGAAAGAGACTCGCAGGGTGGATGCATTTTAGCGTAATGGGATTCACCCTACGGTGAGAGGGTGGATATGGAATTGTTTGTGATTCAATAACCTTTCATTATGGAAAATGCAACCGTTTTCAGTGAAACAGTTTGAGCGTGGAATGTATGTAAGCATCCATGAGCGACGAGGAGTCGATCATAATACGTTGCTATCCACCTACAACCAGTTGAGCTACTTGCAAAACGGACCACTCAGGTTCAATAACAAGATTACAACTGTCACTAACCGGTGAAACATTTTGATGAAGAACTTAAAAGCAATAAATTCAGTTCTTAAAGCTAGAAGTTACGTATTGCTTCAAAGCCACTACCTTTTTTTGCTATCTTTTTATAGTGAATTTCAGTGACGGTATCAGTTCGGCAGCAACATTTGCTACAATTGGAACAAACATCGATTCGACTGAAAAATACTGGATTACGTGAAATTGGGACTTATGATACTTCAAACTGAACTGAGTCTACAAATCACTTTGATACCCGGACCTTCTAACACTTTAGTTCGCTCAAGTTTTGTAGTGATCTATAGCTTTTGCACTAAGAGAGATTCTCATTTTCCTCGTGGGTTTTAAAGTGTCTCTCACAGCACATCACCCCATTTTTGAGCTCTTCATGAGTAATATGATTGAATTAAAATCATATTGAAACTTGACCATCTATTAAGTGGAACCGCATGACAGAGCAAGACTCTATCAGGATGGTGGCTAACTACATACAAACATACATACATACATCTATAGCCTTTGCGGAATGAAAAAAAAACATATTTTCTTCTTCTGGCTAATCTGATGCATGCTTAAAAATCTAACAGGGCATAAATATGTTTTTAGAAAGTCATAGGTCTTATAGTCATTCATTGAACGAAGGGATCAAACCATTCTTTGCCTTAAACCGTGCAAATGCCTGAACAGAAAGAAGGAACTATCTATCTAACTTTCTGTTGGAGAAATGTATCGTTTGAAAGAAGGTTTCATATTTTTCCTCGCCCTAAACCGATCGAATGCCTGAAAGGAAGAAAGTGATCATATTTTTTTCTGGCCGAAATTCCTCCGGAAGTTCCTCCGGAAGTTCCTCCGGAAGTTCCTCCGGGAATTCCTCCGAGTTCTCGCGGAATCTCCGGAAGTTCCTCCAATTCCTCGGAAGTTCCTCGGGAATTTCTCCGGAAGTTCTCTCCGGAATTCCTCCCGAAGTTCTCGATTCCGGGAATTCCTCCGGAAGTTCCTCCGGAATTCTCTGGAAGTTCCTTCCGGAATTCTCCGGAAGTTCCTCCGGGAATTCCTCCGAGTTCCTCCGGGAATTCCTCCAGTTCTCCGAATTCTCCGAAGTTCATCCTAGGAATTCCTCCGGAAGTTCCTCGGAAGTTCCTCCAATTCTGGATCCTCGAAGTTTCCTCGGAATTCCTCCGGAAGTTCCTCGAAGGTCCTCCGGAAGTTCCTCCGGAATTCCTCCGGAATTCCTCGGTTCCTCCAATTCTCCGAAGTTCCTCCGAATTCCTCCGGAAGTTCTCCGGAATTCCCGGAAGTTCCTCGGAATTCCTCGGAAGTTCCTCCGGAATTCTCCGAGTTCTTCCGAATTCCTCCGGAAGTTCCTCCGGAATTCTCCGAAGTTCCTCCGAATTTCCGAAGTTCCTCCGGAATTCCTCCGAAGTTTCTCCGAATTCCTCCGAAGTTTCTCAAATTTCCTCCAGATTCCTCCGGGAATTCCTCCGAGTTCTCTCGGAATTCCTCCGAAGTTCCTCCAGGAATTCCTCCGAAGTTCCTTCCGGATTCCTCCGGAAGTTCCTCCGGAATTCTCCGGAAGTTCTCCGGAATTCCTCGAAGTTCCTCGGAATTTCGGAAGTTCCTCAAATTCTCGGAAGTTCCTCCGAATTCGGTCTCGGAATTCTCCGAAGTTCTCCGAATTCTCAGGTTCCTCCGAATTCCTCCGGAAGTTCCTCCGGGAATTCTCCGGAAGTTCCTCCGGAATTCCTCGAAGTTCCTCCGAGGATATCCTCCATCTCGGAAGTTCCTCAGGGAATTCTCCGGGATCAGAATTCCTCCGGAATTCCTCTCGGAAGTTCCTCGGAATTCCTGGGAATTCCTCCGAAGTTCTCCAGATTCCTCCGAAGTTCCTCCAGTTCCTCTGAATTCCTGAATTCCTCCGGAATTCCTCCGAATTCCTCGGAATTCTCCAAGAATTCCTCCGGAATTCTCGAATTCCTCGGAAGTTCTCCGGAAGTTTTCCTCCGAGGAATTCCGAAGTTCCTCCGAAGTTCCTCCGGAATTCTCCTGGAAGTTCCTCCGGAATTCCTCGGAAGCTCCTGGAATTCCTCCGAAGTTCCTCGGAATTCCTCGAAGTTCCTCGGAATTCCTCCGGAAGTTCCTCCGGGAATTCTCCCGGATTCTCCGGGAATTCCTCCGGAGATTCCTCTCGGAATCGAAGTTCCCTCCAGGAATTCCTCGAAGTTCCTCCGAATTCCTCCGGAAGTTCCTCGGAATTCTCGGAAGTTCCTCCGGAATTCCTCGGAAGTTCCTCCGAATTCCTCCGAAGTTCCTCCGGGAATTCTTCCTGGAAGTTCCTCCGGGAATTTCTCCGGAAGTTCCTCCGGAATTCCTCCGAAGTCTTCCGGGAATTCCTCCGGAAGTTCCTCGGAATTCCTCCAGGAAGTTCCTCGGAATTCCTCCGAAGTTCCTAGGAATTCCTCCTGGAAGTTCCTCGAGAATTCTCTCGAAGTTCCTCCGGAATTCTTCCGAAGTTCCTCCGGAATTCTCCGAGTCTCCGAATTTCCGAAGTTCCTCGGAATTCTCCGGAAGTTCCTCAATTCTTCAAGTTCCTCCGGAATTCCTCGAAGTTCCTCCGAATTCCTCGAAGTTCCTCCGGAATTCCTCGAAGTTCTCTCCGAATTTCCGAAGTTCCTCCGGAATTCCTCCGAAGTTCCTCGAATTCTTCCGAAGTTCCTCGGAATTCTCCGGAAGTTCCTCCGAACTCATTCGAATTTCTCCAGTTCCTCGAATTCTGAAGTTCTCCGGGAATTCCTCCGGAAGTTCCTCCAGGAATTCCTCGGAAGTTCCTCCGGCTTCTCCGAAGTCTCTCCGGAATTCCTCAAGTTCCTCCGAATTCCTCCGGAAGTTCCTCGGTCTCATTCCTCGATTCTGAAGTTCCTCGGGAATTTCCTCCAGGTCTAATTCCTCGAGTTCCTCGGAAGTTCCTCCGAAGTTCCTCCGGGAATTCCTCGAAGTTCCTCGGAACTCCAGTTCCTCACTCCGAAGTTCCTCCGGAATTCCTCCGGAAGTTCCTCCGATGGAATTCCCTCGATTCCTCCGAAGTTCCCGGAATTCCTCCGAAGTTCCTCCGGGAATTCTCCGAAGTTCCTCTCGAATTCTCCAGGTCCTCCGGAATTCTCCAAGCCTCAGGAACTCCTCCAGAAGTTCCTCCAGGAACCCTCCGAAGTTCTCCAGAACTCCTCCGGAAGTTCCTCCAGGAACTCCTCCGAAGTTCCTCCAGGAACTCCCTCCGGAAGTTCCTCCAGGAACTCCTCCGGAAGTTCCTCCAGGAACTCCCTCCGGAGTTCCTCCAGGAATCCTCCTCGGGAAGTTCCTCCAGGAACTCCTCCGGAAGTTCCTCCAGAACTCCTCCGGTTCCTCCAGGAACTCCTCCGGAAGTTCCTCCAGGAACTCCTCCGGAAGTTCCTCCAGGAACCCTCCGGAAGTTCCTCCAGGAACTCCTCCGAAGTTCCTCCAGGAACTCCTCCGAAGTTCCCAGGAACTCCTCCGAAGTTCCTCCAGGAACTCCTCCTGGAAGTTCCTCCAGAAGTTCCTCCAGGAATCGAAGTTCCTCCAGGAACCTCCGAAGTTCCTCCAGGAACTCCTCGAAGTTCCTCCAGGAACTCCTCCGAAGTTCCTCCAGGAACTCCTCCGAGAGTTCCTCCAGAACTCCCTCCGGGAAGTTCCTCCAGGAACTCCTCCGGAAGTTCAACCTCCAGGAACTCCTCCGAAGTTCCTCAGGAACTCCTCCGGAAGTTCCTCAGGCCTCCTCGAACTCCTCCGGATCCTCCTCCAGGTTCTCCAGGGACCTCCTCCGAAAGTCCTCCAGGAACTCTCGTCCTCCGGAAGTTCCTCCAGGAACTCCTCCGGAAGTTCTCCAGGAACTCCTCCGGAAGTTCCTCCAGGAACTCCCTCCGGAGTTCCTCCAGACTCCTCCGAATTCCTCCAGGAGACTCCTCCGAAGTTCCTCCTGACTCCTGAAGTTCCTCCAGGACCTCCGAAGTCCAGGAACCTCCGGAAGTTCCTCCAGACTCCTCCGGAAGTCTCCAGGCTCCGAGGAATCCTCACTCCAGGACTCTGAGTTCCTCCAGGAACTCCTCCGGAAGTTCCTCCAGGAACTCCTCCGGAAGTTCTAGGATTCCTCCAGTCCTCCAGGAACTCCGGAGAGAGTTCCTCCAGGAACTCCGGAGAGAGTTCCTCCAGGAACTCCGGAGAGAGTTCCTCCAGGAACTCCGGAGAGAGTTCCTCCAGGAACTCCGGAGAGAGTTCCTCCAGGAACTCCTCCGGAAGTTCCTCACTCCTCCAGGAACCCTCCGGAAGTTCCCTCCAGGAACCCTCCTCCGAAGTTTCCTCCAGGAACTCCGGAAGTTTCCTCCAGGAACTCCTCCGGAAGTTCCTCCAGGAACTCCTCCGAGTTCCTCCAGGAACTCCTCCGGAAGTTCTCTCAGAACTCCGGAAGTTCCTCCAGGAACTCCTCGGAAGTTTCTCAGGAACTCCTCCGAAGTTCTCAGGAACTCCTCCGAAGTTCTCCGAACCCGGTCTCGAACTCCGGAAGTTCCTCGGAACTCCTCGGAGTTCCTCGGAACTCCTCGGAGTTCACCGGAACCTCCGAGTCCTCAGGAACCCTCGAGTTCCTCAGGACTCCGGAAGTTCCTCAGAACTCCGGGCTCCAGGAATCTCCTCGGACCCCGAGTTCCTCCAGGAACTCCTCCGGAAGTTCCTCCAGAATTGAATTCCTCCGACTCTCGAGTTCCAGATGGAAGTTCTTCCGAGAATTCCGAATTCCTCTGAAGTCAGAATTTCGGTTCTCCAGGAATTCCTCCGGAAAGTTTTCCAGGTATTCTTGGATGCTTCGAATTTCTTCGGAAGTTTCTTCAGAATTTTTTTCTCTGATTTTTCGGAGCTTCCAGTTCAGGTTCTCTTCTGATTTGTTATAGAAATTACTTCAGAAATTCTTCCGAATGTTTCTGAAACTACACGAGGTTCCCCAAAATTTTTGGTAGTTTCTAAAAAGTCAATCAATATCCTCCAGAATTCCTCATGAAGTTTTTCAAGAATTTCTTCGAACTTTCTCCAGAATTTTTTCGGAATTTCCTATGGTAGTTCATCCGGAAATCCACCAGGTCCTAAATTTCTTCGTGAATACCTCTGGAAACGTACCTGAGAATTATTGAATTTTTTACGTATATTCCCGCTGAATGTCTGCCAGGTTTTTCTTTAGGAACTTCTTCTTATATTCTCCTAGAGCTCCTCCAGACATTCAAGTACTCCTCTATAAATTAATTCTAGAACTCGCTAGAAATGTCACCTGAATCTCTCATATAATTTCTAACCCAACTCCCAACCACTCCCAGGAATTCTTCCAGAAAAATCTCCAGGATTTTTTTCTAAGAATTCTTAAGGAAGTTAGTTGAAGACATTCTGGAGATATTCAGGAATTCTTTTTGGCTTTCCAGAAGAATTGGAAGAGTTAATAATATTTCTGAAGAAATTTCAAAAGAAATTCAAGAAATTGAATCATTTTCAAATGAATTTTGAGTAATTTTAAAAAAATCCAAATTAAAAATTGAAATTTTAAATGAAATTCTGAAATAATTTCAGACCAAAACACCAATAAGACCGATAAGACATCTGTCAAAACACAATGTCTGTTATAAGTAATCTTGTTGTGTGAGCAGCGTTAATAAAAACTATTCAACTATCAACTTTAGTTTTGAGTTTAATTCGGAAAATGAGACGCAGTCTTAGAAACAATCTATATATATCAAACAAAGTTGGCATTTGTACGACGCGCATCACTGAAAATAGACAGCCAAATCTTCGCTAATTTATATTTGTTTTCTTCTTTTTACGAGGAAAAATGTTATGATGAAATTGGAATGCTTTGAAAATCAAAACTTAATCTTTTCGATGAAATGGGTTTCGTACAGTTTGCATGGAATTGTAAAATTTTGAACATCCATCATGATCATCATCATAACAAAGAATGTATCGCTATGCCTTTACCGTTCACCTAAAGACAATGAGATATGTCTTCTTCTTTCATCTTCTTCTTATTGGCATTATCATATGCCCAGGGAAGTCGAGACAATTTCCAATCGAAAATTGCCTAGACCGGCACCGGGAATCGAACCACCCACCCTCTAGCATGGTCTTGTTTGTAGCGCGATCTTACCGCATGACTCAGGAGGACCTCTAAAACTCTAAAAAAAATAGCCGTTAAGTGTTTTAAGCTGTAATTTCGCACAGATGTCATTTTCTATATACAACTGAAAATATATGTTGCGATGCATTCAGAGACTTAGGTTCCAATAGTGAAAACAAACTTGAGCAAGTCTGTGGTCTAATTCCAATCATCTGAAATGGCATATTCCTTATTCCGTTATTTCTGTTTTTTATTCCAATCACCCGAAATACATTTGATTTCTTGGAGATGTTAATATCAGACATAATTTTTCTCACAATTATTCATTCATTGTATTGCAAAATGTTATTTTCCAAATTTAAAATACAATGAATAATATTTCCATACTACAGCTAAGTTGGTTGCTTTTGATTTGTTTTACTTCCATGAGTTCAACATGAACATTAATGCTAGCGCCCAGTAACATGAGGGTACCACAGATAGGACAGATACGATTCACTATCAAAGTTTTCATTTTATCCTCAACGATTTTTACAGTTAATTCAATTTTTACCGTAATTTAGGCCTTTATTTTGACCTGAATCTTCAAAACAATGTTCTGTCGATTTGAATTTTTTTTAATTCTTTATTAGAGTGATTTTAAGTTTGACAAGTTCATCACTATTTTGTTGGAATTGTTCGTATCACGTTTCATTCAAATTTATATTTGTTCAGTATTCTTTAAAACACCTTTATCTACAAAGTATTCACGGATTTCGGTAAAACATAATCTTATTTGTAGCTCAGAGACGACAGTATTTTGTGGTGGAATCAAACTCGCCAATATCTGGATAAAGCTTTAAGAACAAGAACGCTACAATAAAATGGGTTGTGCTGTTTGAAACTGTCCGTATTCTTGGAAGCCTGTTTTACATTGTCCAGCAATCACTTGACAATTCGTCATTCACCATCGACTGATAAAAACGTTTTCCAGCATGAGTTAAAACGGGTTGTAAGAGTTGTAAGGAGTTCCTTTCGGTCTGACTGCTTGAGGATAGAATTTCTAAATTCATCATTCATATCATTCGAATCCAACCTCAGACCCTTAGAACGAATAAGGAACAGTTGATTTAGATGTACTCTTATTTCGGTCAGATATTTTTCTTTTAGCTTTTATATCGGTAAAATACAGACAACGATTAGGTATACATAGAATGTTACCTGTTATAACTTTTATGCTGCTTTTATTAAATTCAGGACAAATTTTCCATAAAAATGTTAAGTATTATGACAGACGTTCTTAGCAAGTGGGTTAAAGATAACAGTCAAAATGGCGCCTTGGTGACGACCAACAAATTTTGTTGAAATGTTCCTCTTAATCGCATAAAATGAGCTTTCATTTAATTTCATGCATACATAGCATAGAAAATACAAACCTATGTTTCTGTTATTTTATACAAAAATCTTCATTATTTATTTAATCTTACGAACGGAATTAAATTGAAAAAAATTGATCAATTTTGGCGAGACAAAGTCGTCTGGTCACTAGTATGTATATATTGCCTGAGCATATTGTATATAGAAACAACTTAATGCTAATTATGGTAAGTCACCATCCATTAATATATATAGCGGCAGTGCGCATTAATTTTTGACAGCGACGGCGAAAAATCACGGCAGCGCCATATTAGTCTATAGTAGATAGTTGATGAAAATTATTGAATAAAAGTTTCAAATATAGAATATGTCAATCCGTGTCTTTTGTTGGACATTTATAATAGTATTCATCCGACCTTAAATCAGCAATCAATCCATCTAATCTGCTTGACATAATACTAACCTGAACGCAGAGCTCATTCACAACACCATCTGAGTGCACGCAATCATGCATGCTCCATTTTACAACATCGTTATCATATCATTGCCATGAGGATAGAAACCGATGCTTAGACGAAGAAAAAGCTTTCCAAAGAAACGTTGCACTTCTGTGGCCTGCCTCACTTATTCTTTTACATCTCACGTTTCTCGACACCTTAGGTCAGCGAAATGTCCCATTACATTCCTCCTTGAAATAAGTTTACGGAAGATGGTATCGCACCGACCGTTTGCCTACAGCTAGAAACACTTTACACATGAATTGCATACTTTATAGATGCACACGTACAAGAAGGTTACCCTACTTTCCATACGGTGACGACGAAACACAGTGGCCGTCACAGAGATTTATAAATATGTTTCGTCTAGCAGTCAGTGGCTTTACTTTGCTCTCATGTTGTTGTTCTTGTTAACAATAATTAACGATAATTATCAGTTAGTCGAATTTCATAAAGAAAATGATGCAATTTATCTTACGCTTGTCTTATCTTAGATTTGTTTATAGCAGTTTCACATGACATAAAGTCACAAGTTGTTACAGAATGCACATGCAAGAGGATGTAAATGAAAAAATGTTTAGAATTTAGCGGAGAACAATTCAAAATTGTAAAATTTAAAGCATTGAAGACTTCATAAACATAAAAAAACTTTGCCAAAATGTTTACGTTGTTGGCTCTAATCTGCGTCACTGCCATTTGCGACGATGATGGCCGGCTGTTGTGGCTGTAACTTACTTGTTGGGTGATACAGCGCCAGGAAGCGCCGAGGTAATAGTGGTAGGTGGTAAACGATATGAGCACCAAATTAATAATTTGAGGCTACGAGGCTAGCCATTTTCGCTGAAGATTACCTTTATACAGGCACTATACTTTATGTTGTTGCTCGCTGGTGCGTGCGCAGTGAGATATTCGATAATGGTTGAACCTGTTGGTGGGGCTGTTGCTCGCGAAGAATGCCTCAAATTGAAGGGCCCAACAAGGCACGCTCAACTTTGATACAAATTTGCTGCCGGCGAAAGAATTTTCCATCACGTTATGGCGTGTGAATTGGTACTTTAAAATTTTCCATTCGGCTAGAACTTCATTTCTGCTCCACGCTAACTCTTAGTCAAGCACAAACTGTAATTGAAATCGTAAACCACTTAAATGTAATTGTCAAACACTTTCTTTCCCATTTCCCCAGGTGAGTCTTCTGCGATGAAGTGATGCAGCCGATCCACCATGCAACGTGTGTTTGGGCAAATTGAAGCGATATAGTTGTAAATGCATTATTTACACATTCTTACCCATCGCATCCGATTCCACCTTTCTGATTGTCCCATACTTGAACTGCAACCAACGACGATGTAACCGGGATAAAAGTAGAAAGAACAGAACCAAGTGATTGGAGCAACGCGCTGTAAGTACCCAACGTTCATGTGAAAGCGGAGACTCACCGCATTGCCTGGGGTTCAAGTCAAACCATTTGATCCCCCACCTAACGGATGTGTGTGTGTGTGTGGGTGGCAAAGCAAAGTCGTTCCCATTTGATAACTACGACTTTTATTGGCCTTTAAGAACTGGTGAGCTGGAAAAGTTTTGTTTGAAAGAATTGTTATAAGAGCTTCGAATGATGTGGATTTATTGGAACAGGCTGATATTTTAATTCATTTGATTTAACAAATTGTGAAACTTATTCACTCACTTGTTGCGGATTGGAGGTCTTTATTTCAATTATAAAATAGAGACCCGCATATTCAAACATAGTTAGCTTCTTCAGTCGAGTTTCACGTATATGTGCCGTTATTCTCGCCGACATCGGTTCTCAACTGGCGCGCAGCTGCAACTTTTGAAGACTCTTAGAAAGTTACTTAATATAAGATGTTATCAGAGGATGCTAGTCAGTGATCAGTTTTGTAAATTATTTTTAGCAACCAGAGCTATTTACTGTTCCAGTAATTGGGAAAAGCTCCTTTAGGAGATCCTACGCAGGAGCCTTGAAGATTTCTTGTTTCAGGAAATTTGGAGAAATATTCCATCTTGGATTCGAAGAAATCTACCCATGAATTCTGGGAAAATCCATACCCAAAAATTCAGAGGAATGACTTCTTCTGAGAACTTTAGGAATTAATTCTACATGAAAGAAAAAAGAGTGGAAATTCGTATAAAATTTCTCTGTCATTCCTCCCCTGGAGATCTGGAAAATTCCTCTCCTAGGAATACCAAAAATTGAATAAACCTATGAATTTTTGGGTAAGAAATTCCACAGCCTCGAAATTATTTTCTTATGATAGTATGCCTGAAGAATTTCATGAGAAAGTCTTGGAAAGATTTCTCCAGAATTCTCAAATTAAAAGAAATCTGAAAGAATGTTCATTTCATTTCAAACAAATTATCAACAATATGCACATAACAACGCTCAGGATAGTTTAATTTAAGGGCTTATTCAAATCAAACTGCTATCCTCTACTGTTATATCCCCTGCTAAACTCAAGACACTTGCATCCCAAACTGTATAAAGCATAACAACAATTGCATTTCAAAATTGGCATGGAAATTAATGGAATCCCCAAAACTTATAAAACCAAGAATCCTGTAGTGATTCCAAACGGAATCCTGTAGGGATTTCAAACGGATTCCTGTTGGAATTCCAAACGGAATCTAGGATCAAAGGATCATTGGAATTAACGGAATCCTGTGATTCCAAATGGAATCCTAGGATTCCAAACGGAATCCTGTAGGGATTCCAAACGAGATTCCATTCTGAACATTCTGAATACCGCCAGGTTCCAGTCGGAATTCCGCCAGGATTCCACTTCCTACAGAATTCCACTCGGAATCCATCCCGACAGGATTCCACTCGGAATCCCGCCAGGATTCCACTCGAATTCCATCCCGACAGGATTCCACTCGGAATCCCGACAGGATTCCACCTGAATCCGACAGGATTCCACTCGAATCCGAGATCATCGACGACAGATTCCCTGGAATCCCGCGAATTCCCTCGGAATCCTGACAGGATTCACTCGGAACCCGACAGACTTCCACTCGGAATCCCGACAGGATTCCACTCGGAATCCGACAGGATTCCACTGAATCCTCGACAGGAGTTCCACTCGAATCCGACAGGATTCCACTGGAATCCGACAGGATTCCACTCGAATCCGACAGGATTCCACTCGAATCCCTGACAGGATCCACTGAACCTGACAGAGTCCACTCGGAATCCCGACAGGATTCCACCTCAGAATCCGACAGGATTCCACTCGAATCCGACAGGATTCCACCGAATCTCGACAGGATTCCGCTCGTGGATCCTCGACAGGATTCGCTCGTAATCCCGACAGGATTCCGCTCAGGATCCTGACAGGATTCCGACCTGATGGTTCCTCGACAGGATTCCGCTCTGCATCCTGGACAGGATTCCCTCCGAATCCTGACAGGACCTGCCGCAATCCTGACAGATTCCTGCTCTCAATCCTGACAGGATTCCGCCTCGTAATCCTGACAGGATTCTGCTCGTATCCTGACAGGATTCCGCTCAGAATCCGACAGGATTCCCCTGATCCCGACGGGACTCCTGAATCCCGACAGGATTCGCTTCGAATCCGACAGGATTCCGCCTGTGGTCGACGATTCCGCCTGTGAATCCTGACAGGATTCCGCCTGCGATCTGACAGGATTCCGCTCAGGATCCCGACAGGATTCCGCTCGTGAATCCCGACAGGATTCCGCCGATCCGACAGGATTCCCTGCCTAATCCTGGACAGGATTCCGCCTGAATCTCGGATACCCGCTCGAATTGACAGGATTCCTTGCCTCGGAACTCTGGACAGATCCCGCTGGAATGACAGAGTTCCGCCCGAACCCGACAGGAAGCTCAGATCCCGACAGGATTCCGCCTGGAATCCTGACAGGATTCCGCACTCGGAACTCTGGACAGGATTCCGCCACTCGACAGATTCCTCCGGAATCCGACAGGATTCTCCACCTGAACCTGACAGATTCCCCGAATCCCGACAGGATTCCCCTGAACTCTGACAGAATTCCCGAATCCGACAGGATCACCGGACTGACAGATCCCACTCGGAACTGACAGGATTCCACTCGGAATTCCGACAGATTCACCTCGGAATCCTGACAGGATTCCACTCGAATTCCGACAGGATTCCACCTGAATCCGACAGGATTCCCCCGGAATCTCGACAGGATTTCACTCGAATCCCGACAGGATTCCACTCGGAATCCGGACAGGATTCCCTCGAATCCCGACAGGACCTCACTCGAATCCCGAGATTCCACTCGGAATCTCGACAGGATTTCACTCGAACTGACTGGATTCCACTCGGAATCCGACGATTCCACTCGGAATCCGACAGATTCCACTCGGAATCAGAAGATTCCCTGAACCTGACAGGATTCCCACTCGGAATCCTGACAGGATTCCACTCTGAATCTGACAGGATTCCACTCGGAATCCTGACACAGGATTCCACTGGAATCCTGACAGGATTCCACTCGGAATCTAGGATATCCCATCACCTGACAGGATCCCATGAACCTGACAGGATTCCACTCTGAACTGGACAGATTCCACTCGGAATCCTGATGATTCCACTCGAACCTTGACAGGATTCCACTGAATCCGACAGGATTCCACCTCGAATCCCGACAGGATTCCAGCACTCGGAATCCTGACAGGATTCCACTGGAATCCTGACAGGATTCCACTCTGAATCCTGACAGGGATTCCACTCGAATCCGACAGATTCCATCTGGAACTCTGACAGATTCCACTCGAATGACAGGATCTCTCGAATCCCTGACAGGATCCCACTTGAACTCTGACAGGATTCCACCTCGAACTCTTGACAGGAATCCCTGAATCCTGACAGGATTCCATCTGACCTGATGATCCCACTGAACCTGACAGATTCCCCTCGGAATCCCGACAGATTCCCACTTGAACTCCTCGAACAGGATTCCACTCGAACTCTCGACAGGATTCCACTCAGGAATCCCAAACAGGATTCCACTCGAATCCTGACAGGATTCCACTCATCTGATAGGATTCCACATTTGAATCCTGACAGGATCTCCGAATCCCGACAGATTCCGCTCGATCCTGATAGGATTCCGCTCGATCCCGACAGGATTCCCTGGAATCCGACAGGATTCCGCTCGTAATCCCGACAGATTCCGCTCGAATCCGACAGGATTCCCTCGAATCCTGACAGGATTCCACTCGAATCCTGACAGGATTCCCTCGTAATCCGACAGGATTCTCCTGAATCCCGACAGATTCCTCTCACCTGGACAGGATTCCTGCCTGCAATCCGGACAGATTCCCTCGTAATCCCGACTGGATTCCGCCTGTAATCCCTGACAGGATTCCCGCTCAGAATCTGACAGGATTCCGCCGTAATCCTGATAGGATTCCGCTCGAATCCTGATAGGATTCCGCTCGAATCCTGATAGGATTCCGCTCGAATCCTGACAGATCCCGCCGAATCCTGACAGATTCCGCTCGAATCCTGACAGGATCCGCCTGAATCCTGACAGATTCCCGAATCACAGATTCCCTGAATCCCGACAGGATTCCCTGATTCCGACAGATTCCACCGGAATCCTGACAGGATCCACTCGGAACCTGACAGGATTCCACCTGGATCCTGACAGGATTCCACTCGGAATCCTGACAGGATTCCACTCGGAATCCCTGACAGGATCCACTGAATCCCTGACAGGATTCCACTCGGAATCCGACAGATTCCACCTCGGAATCCTGACAGGATTCCCTGGAATCCGACGAATTCCACTCTCGAACCTGACAGGATTCCACCCGGAATCCCGACAGGATTCCACTCTGGAATCCTGACAGGATTCCACCTCGGAATCCTGACAGGATTCCACCTGGAATCCTGACATACCACTCTGAACCTGACAGGATTCCACTCGGAATCCGACAGGATTCCACCGGAATCCTGACAGGATCCTCCTGAACCTGAGATTCCACTGAACCGACAGATTCCACTCGGAACCTGGACAGGGACATCTCCCACCGAACCTGACAGATTCCACCTGAATCCTGAAGGATTCCACCTGAATCCGACAGGATTCCACTCGAATCCCGGACAGGGATTCCACCTGAACCTCGGACAGATTCCACTCGGAATCCTGACAGATTCCACTCGAAATCCCGACAGGATTCCACCTGGAATCCTGACAGGATTCCACTGGAATCCCGACAGATTCCACCTGAATCCCGACAGATCTCCACCTGGAATCCTGACAGGATTTCCACCCGGAATCCTGACAGGATTCCACTCGAACCTGACAGATTCCACCTGAATCCCTGAAGATTCCACTGGAACCGACAGATTCCACCGGAACCTGACAGATTCCACTGGAATCCTGACAGGATTCCACCGAATCCCGACAGATCTCCACTGAACCTGACAGGATTCCACCTGAATCCGACAGATTCCACTCGGAATCCGACAGGATTCCACTCTCAAATCCTGACAGGATTCCACCGGAACCCGACAGGATTCCACTCTGGAATCCCGACAGGATTCCACTCGGACCTGGATAGATCTCCACCTGAACCTGACAGATTCCCACCTGAACCTTCCTGACAGGATTCCACCGGAATCCTGACAGGATTCCACTCCGGAATCTGAAGATTCCACCTGAATCCGACAGGATTCCACCTGAATTCCGACGATTCCACCGAATCCCGACAGGATTCCACTAATCCACTCGAACCTGACAGGATTCCACCTTGAACCTGACAGGATTCCACTCGAACCTGGACAGGATTCCACCTGAACTCCCGACAGGATTCCACTCGAACCTGACAACCCACTCTGAACTGAGACAGATTCCACCCGAACCTGACAGATTCCACCGGAATCTCGACAGGATATCTCCACCTGGAACTCGACATGATTCCACGGAATCCCGACAGGATTCCACCTGGAACCTGACAGAGATTCCACCCGGAACTCGACAGGATTCCACCCGAACCTGACAGGATTCTCACCTGAACCTGACAGAGTCCCACTCGAACCTGACAGGATCTCCACCTGAACCTGACAGGATTCTGACTTGAATCCTGACAGGATTCCACTCTGAACCTTGACAGGAGTCCACCGGAATCCGACAGGATTCCACCGGAATCCTGGACAGGATTCCACCGGAACCCGACAGGATTCCACACGGAATCCCGACAGGATTCCACCGGAATCCGACAGGATCCATCGAATCCTGACAGTCCACCTGAACCTGACAGATTCCACTGAACCCGAAGATTCCACTCGAATCCCGACAGGATTCCACCGGAACCTGACAGATTCCACCTCGGAACCCTGACAGGATTCCACCGAACCTGACAGGATTCCATCCCGAACCTGACAGATTCCCACCTGAACCTGACAGGATTCCACTCTGAATTCCCGACAGGATTCCCACTCGAACCTGACAGGATCCACCCGAACCTGACAGGATTCCACTCGAACCTGACAGGATTCCACCGAACCTGACAGATTCATCACCTGACAGGATCACCTGACAGGACTTCCACTGAACCTGACAGATTCCACCTGGAATCCTGACGATCCACCTTGGTATCCCTGACAGGATTCCACCCGGAATCCACAGGATCCACCGAATCCCGACAGGATTCCATCGGAACCCGACAGGATATTCCACCTGAACCTGACAGGAATTTCCACCTGAATCCCGACAGATCCCACCGGAATCCCTGACAGGATTCCACCCTGGAACTCCTGACAGGATTCCACTCGAACCTGACAGATGTTCCACTCGGAACCTTTGATGATTCCACTCGAATCCTGACAGGATCCCACCGGAATCCCGACAGATCTCCACTCGAATCCCGGACAGGATCCCCACTCGGAATCCTGACAGGATTCCACCTCGGAACCTGACAGGATTCCCATCTGAATATCGACAGGATTCCCATTCGAATACGAACAGGATTCCATCGAGTCCTCAGATTCATTTGAAACCTTGACAGGATTCCCATTCAGAACACGACAGGATTCCCATTCGAATATCGACAGGATTTCATTCGGAATGTCGAAGGATTACTATTCGAATCCTGACAGGATTACTATTCGAATCCTGATAGATTCCCATTCGGAATTCCACAGATTCCCATTCGAGTCCTGACAGGATTCTTATTTGAAATCCTGACAGGATTCCCATTCTGAATCTCTGACAGGATTCCATTCAGAATCAAGGATTCCCATTCGGAATGTCGACAGGATTACTATTCGAATCCTGACAGATTATATTCGAATCCTGACAGGATTCATTCGGAATTCCGACAGGATTCTATTCGAGTCCGACAGGATTCTTATTTTAAATCCGACAGGATTCCATTCGAATCTCTGACAGGATTTCCATTCAGAATCACGACAGATTCCCATTCGAATATCGACAGGATTCATTCGAATATCGACAGGATTACTATTCGAATCCTGGCAGATTCCCATTCGAGTCCGACAGAATTCATTCAGAATCTCGACAGGATTCTTCGAATCCTGACAGATTCCCATTCAAAATCCTGACAGGATTCCATTCGAATATCGACAGGATTTCCATTCGAATCTGACAGGATTCCCATTCGAAATCCCGAAGAATTCGAATTCGAAAGGATTCCCATTCGAATTGATAGGACTCATTTCGAATCCCAAAAGGATTGCTCTTGAAACCTGAAAAATCTCTGGTCGCCGAAAGCGTCGTCACACTACGGAACTCTAATGTCCGTCCACATGTGGTTTAATTTTTCCAGCGTATCAAGAAAAATACAACAATGTCCAAAATAGATGCCAGATTGACTGTCCTTGCTCTCATCTTGTATTTTAATGGCAAAATGTCAAATAGGGACATTATAGCACCTATTTAGTCCGCCGCAACGTTAAACTCAACCGCGCTCCAAACAAATGGTGATTTTCTGTATCATTAGAGATCGAAGAAACTAACCATGTAATAAGAAACAAGTAATTCGGTGTAATGCACTCGAGTGATGAACGTTGTGAACGGGAATAGGGATGCTTGTCCAAATGGTTCTCTCCTAATATGCGTTCAGCAACTGAAAAAGTTCTTTAGTGCTGCAAAAAGGCAAAGATAAAAGTGATTCTAATTGTTGTCTCACTTGATTTTGAAGATTGGTCTGAAAGCTTGATGAGGTTTTTAAGTTGAATTCAGCGATGTTCTAAAAGTAGGTCTTGAAAGGGCTGATCAGGCAAGACCATACAACGCTATTAGCACAATGCATCGATATCCCAATCGAATGACGAACCGCATCCAGCCCGACTGCTGCCACCCAAGAGAGTGATGCGTAATGTGGACTTGTTTTTGTCCCATCTTCCTTCCTCTTGTGATCATACATTTTTTCTCAACACCACTTCCTTCCCCACTACGACAGTATCGCAATTGTGCATTGCATTTTCACATCATGCTGACTGCACAGCCGAAGCGTCAAAGAAGACATACATAGGTTCGTATGCTCAATGTCTGATCTACGTGATCGATTCAATAATGGGAAATAAACGCGACGATGACATGAGAAGAGAAAAATCCCCATTCGAACCATATAAACTTGTGGCTGTGGTCTCTGGGAGGAGGAAAGCGATGTGAGCCAAATGGGGAACAGAACAGAAAAAACTCTGCGCTTACATGGTCTTACCACTTCTGTCTTGTGTCTGCTGCAATGCTTGACTGTTTGTTCGTCTGTTTGATTGTAAAGTCGGGAGGTACCCCGTTGAGTACACACTTGTCGACCTCTCTCACTCTTTTAGTTGCCTTCATTGCAGTCTGATCGATCAGATCCATCTGCCACTAGGTCTGATGCTTCCTGTTGACTTCCACGTCGTGTCGAAAGAAAAAATGATTCAATTCCTAAGGGTGGCTCAAGCTTCTTATAGTTGTTGTTTGAGCGATGATTGCTTAATCGGAGATGTTTAATGATTATTGCATATAAATTTGAACCATTTTTATTATCAGGCCCAGCTGTTTGGCTTAAATATTTTGGTTTGAGTCTACGCTTTAGTACTGGATGAAGATTCTCACCAGATTTTCATATTTTTCTTATGTGCGGTAAAAGGTAAAATAGAATACGGAATTCAAATTGACTCCATCTTCCAACTGAGTGAATTAACAATATGTGTAAATAATTAAATTCGAAGAAATACGAGAAAAGTGGTTTTATGCTCGACGAAGATTTCGTGACGACGACGTGTTTGGGGTTGAATTAGTCGAGCTCATTTCTGCATATCAAACGTCCCATCCAACTTTTCCGACGTTCACCGCAGTAGGAGGCTCACGAGGGGAACCAAACGTCTTCGCTGAAAGGAAATTGACGATTCGTCTGGTTGTTCTTTTTCTTCTGCTCATTTGGATTCGTGGCGAAGAGGGAGAAATAGCTGACTGCGGAACGAGCAGATGTGGAACCATACTGATCAACTTGTTACGTATCACCGTCATCGACGTTGGTCCACTTCGTCATGCATGTGAAGATCCGTATGAGACCATTCGTTTGCCGGTTCAACTCGGGTTGTTTCCGTTTTTGCTGTCGAGCCAAGCGGGCACAAGTGAAACAGATGCAATCAACCGGAACGGTGGACTTCGCCCTGAGGTGACCGGTACTGCGATGTATACCTCAAGATTGCGTAATATACGTGTGTCTTTGAAGGTGGGAAAAAAGTTGGATCGACGGGGATTGGGGACTGTGAAGGAGGCAGAAGGTAAGCGTAGTAAGTCCGGCAGCTTGATTATTCAATGAACTGGCTACCTTTGCATCTAATGGAACATATGGACGTATGTATGTCGCGGATACCGTTCGATCCATTAGCTGTGTGAATGAGTGTGACTTACCTGTTGCTTTGGCGTGATTTATTGAAAAGAACGTACGGAGATTATTAAGGCTTTTTGTGTCTGAACTTTGTATGAAAAAATCGTTTAGTTAGAAAATGTGGAGAAAACTCGCATCGGTTCAAAAGTATCATTATGCAAAAGTGTGTTTGTGTGGTGTTTGAAATCATATTGCCCCAAAAACATTTCATGGTGGCTAGT